>NW_019525086.1:81992-83633 GCF_002814215.2 Seriola lalandi dorsalis
CCCAGGAGATGAAGCAGAAGATGGAGCAGAGTCTGGAGGAGTTTCAGACCAGCATGATCCCCCTGACCCAGAACTTCCAGACCCAGCTGAAGCAGAAGACCCAGGAGATCCAGCAGAACCTGGCTCCATACGGAGAGGAGCTGAAGGACAAGCTGGACACCGACGTCCAGAACCTGAAGAAGCAGCTGGCTGCTCTGTGGGAGTCCTTCACTCAGCTGACCCAGTAAACAAACAGCTGATCCGTCCTCACTGCTCTCTGATGGAGAGTCCAGAACCTCATGTTCTTTATGTTTATACGCTATTCTGTCTTTTGTGTGACTGTTTACAACTGGAAGTTTTTTCTGTCAAACAATAAATAGGTTCAAGGAATTTTATTTTGTCACGAAACTTTTCTTTATATTTGAAATGAAAAACTTTAAAAGCTTTAAAAACAAAACAAACACAATCATTAAGAAAAGACATTGAGCGTCTGTAAGCACTGAACAGCTGATCGATAAACACTGAGGTTCTGTATCACTGCGTCTCACTGAGGAAGGTTAAAGTTACAACTGGTGAAAAGATGAATTCATAAACAGTGAATGAAGCATTGATCTCTTCAACACTCATGTTTTCACTGCATCAGCTGATCAGGCTGCTGCTTTAAACAGATTATTCTTCATCACTGACAGTGACGAGTCCCGTTGTTGACGTTGCTCATGTTACCGTCACATTGTTGTGTTATTTACTCCTGTTGCTCAGAAACATCACGTCACTGATTCTCCACAGACTCGTGCAGCTGCTGCTTCAGATCAACCGCAGAATAAAAGTTAGAAACATGTTAAAATCAAATCAGAAGAAACACAAAAAGTTCAAATGCAAAATAAAGAGTTCATCAAGCAACAAACGGCAGGTGGCATGTGTAAGCTTCAGTGTGAAAACAACAACAACAACAACAACAATAATAATAATGATAACATTTCAACGTTTTGTAAGTTTATTGGCTGGTTTCCACGTCTGCGTCACTTTTTAGATGATGATGATGATGATGATGAGGATGATGATGATGATGAGGAGGATGATGATGATGATGATGATGATGATGTAGAAAGTCTTGAGTCAACCTGAATCATCTCAGACATCCTGAATATAAACAGCCTCAGTCTGTGGCTCCCAAACTGTGACTCGCCAAAATAAAACTACCTCATTGGTTGAATTCCCTTCTTTTATTTAAAGGACCAGTGTGCAGGATTCACAGGATCTGATGGAGCGGCTTCTCTTCTACACTGTCCGCCATGTTTCTACAGACTGCGGTGGCCCTGAGAGCTCAACACATGCAAACACACAATTCAATTCAAAGTGAGCTGCAAGTGCTCACAACACAACGGAAGTGTTTCCAGGGGACCTTAAAAAGTGACGGACCCGGCTGAGACGCACAGTGTTTCTGACTTGTTGTGGTCTGTGCTGCGTGGTTGTGTGTGTGTTGGTGTGTGTGTGAGGATCTGCAGCTCATGTGTCAAACTGATGATTGCGCTTCAGGGCCACCGTACCAAACCAGACGCCAGCTGTCGAGGAGGTCTGTGTTTTTATGTCACCTGCAGGCCGCCGTAGTTTCTCCTACCTGCTCGGAGAAGATGCTGGAGGCCACTGAGTCCTTCACACTGC
>NW_019525086.1:87957-88570 GCF_002814215.2 Seriola lalandi dorsalis
GTGTAAATGTATTAGGCACGAAAAGTAAAGTGTGGATCTTCAGCTTTTAAAAATAATGTTTTAATTTATAAATGAACTTCATAAAAACTGCAGGAAACAGAAAAAACGCTTTTAAAACTGACTTTAAAGCAGCATCAGCTCTCCTCAGTACACCTGCACACAGGTGTGTTCCAGCACCTTGGAGAACCTGCATCATGTGATCCAGACTGACTCCATGATGTAGAGATCTGCTCTCTGTGGGGTCGGACTCCTTGTTAAGCTGCTGCTGCTGCTGCTGCTGCTTCTTCTTCTCTCTAAAGATGGTTCTTTATGACGCTGCCGAGACGTCTCCCTGATGATGTCGTGTGATGAGAAACTAAACATCTACCTAAGCACAGTACTGTATGTTAGCATCAGCTCTGGCAGATAAATAAAGATGATCTTCTCTTTGTTCCCAGGATGCATCTCTGTCATACGACCCCGAGACGCCGCTGGGTGAGATCCAGAACGATGTCGTGTTTCGTGAGGGACAGACTCTGGGCGGACACGTCACCTACACACCTCGCCTCATCGCCATGGATCTCAAAGGTAAAGCGTCCTCTGTGCTCCTGGAGTTTATTTTAACAGCAACGTT
>NW_019525087.1:0-1317 GCF_002814215.2 Seriola lalandi dorsalis
TATATATATACATGTATAGTATAATATTCTAATATTAATTGTATCTTATTTACACATGTAGTTAATGTATCCTTTCAAAATAAGACAAAAAACCATGTTTAAACTGTAGAGTTCTGAGTAACTATGAATTAATTATTTAATATAGTGGTTACATAATCCGCAAAAAAGTTTACATTAATCGAAAATAATCAGTTTAATAAACACAAAAGAAGGAAAATGCTACTGGCACTCAACATTTTTAAGTTAGTAGAAATTTTTAACAAATTTTAAGTTTACAGTACATGAGCATTCGGGTTTATAGTGAGCGTAAGGAATAGAATCATCACTCAGAGAGAGTTAGATGTGAAAGAATATTAGAGTGTTTTCACATATAGTTCTTGTTAAAGTGACCGACAGAAAAGAGACTCAGTTGTTTTTGCGTTCACATTGTGAGTTCATTTGAAAGAGGACTCAGTTTAGTTTATGGTCCACTTACGCTCAGTCCTCTTTCTGTTCGCAGTTCCTCTGGAGTGCTCAGACATTTGGTTTGGATTATGGTTAGATTTCACTTTTGTAGTGCAGTATTATGTGATCTGTCTACAGCAGGGCTAAAATACAATAGCCAAAGGCAAAGTGAACCTGGAGCACATTGTAATCACAATGCACAGAATTAAGCGGACTACATTACAGACTTGAACCTTTAGAGGGTTCTGACTTCATTTGGAGGGTTCACATATGTGCAAACAATTCTGATTAATTGCTTTTGATTGGCTGAAAGGGACAATGGTGACTCTCTTCTGTGTAGCTATGGTTTGTCTAAAAAGTCACTTGTTGCTAGGTGCTTTTTTGAAAAAATCTAAATCCAGTTTCAATAGAAACTGTGGAAATTTATTTTGAGCAGTCAGTCAGTCATTCAGAGACATTCATGATTATAGGGCTGGCACCACTGTTGTGGTCAAGACTAAAACAGCAACTTGTTTAAATGTGATGTCAAGTAAATCATCAAGCATTCACACACATAAAATATTTGCAACTGACTTGAAATAGTCTTATAAAGACTTGAAATTTCACTTGTACCTGTCCTCAAGGAGTTGAGACCTGATTTGAGACTTGCTGTGACAGGAATTGAATCTTGATCAGGACCTGCAACAAGAGATTTAAGAAAAACTTTTGTTTTGGGATTTAATTAAAGCCATGATGCTGAGGAAACTATTAAAAGCCAAGACTGCTGTTTTCATTGCTCTACTGTTTAAATGTCCTCGATGTCTTCATCTACAGTAAAATTTCAGAGTTAGATGTATTGATCAGATCAATGCTTGGTTGCACAATATGACCCTT
>NW_019525087.1:2242-21367 GCF_002814215.2 Seriola lalandi dorsalis
CACTGTATGACTCTGCAGATCAGATGTTTGCGTCAGACAGAGGTAAGCGTAGGTGCGCTTGTTCGTGGGAATACGGTAATTCAATGCTCATCCAAAACTACTGCAGTTAAAACACTAACTATAGATAACTACCCCAAACAGCCCCACATCAAATAACCAGAACTATCACTTTAATGATATGGTATGATATTATATTATTATTACCGGTGCATTGATGTGCACACCTCCGGTCTTAAGTGACCTATGACAATATTACACCCTGTCTAATGCATTAATTTCATTCAATTAAAAGTAAATAAACCTGTCATCTGGCTTTTTTTATTTTTCCAATAAAATGCAATAAAGTGTATCTGATATGTTAAACCATTTTGATGTGGGTTGGGATCATTATGAACATGCAATTGAGTCTTGGTAATTCCATCATCTTTATTGTGGCAATATGTCCTATAATAGAGAGTGGTAGTGTTATCCATTGATTGCATTTGTCTTGTAATGTTTTTAGTAGTGGAGCCAAGTTCAGATGGAACAACTCAGAACACAGAATTTTATACGTAAATATGTGATATTGCCAGTGTTGGTTGGTAAGTTGGGAATTTGTGATGTAGTGTGACAGCGATCTCTATTTGTTTGTAGGATGGTGGATTTATTCCAGTTTATTTTGTTATCAGAAATGTTGAAACATATATTGATGGTTTTTCTGTTCTGTTTTCAGTGATTGATTTGTTTGGATTTTGTAGGAATAGGAGTACATCATCTGCATATAGGCTACTTTTCTGTATTATCTCATTAGTGTGGATGCCTGTGATGTTGGCATGTTTCTGACACTAATGGTTCAACAAAGAGTGCAAATAGTGAAAGTTAAAGTGGACATCCTTGTCTGGCTCCTGTGTGGGGTGTGAAATTTTGAGATTAGATTGTTATTCATGATTGCTGCCGAGGTCTGGTGTAGAGTGTTTAATCAATTGTATAAATGACTCTCCAAAAACAAATTTTCCACAGTTTTTATAAGAAATGTCCACTTTACTTTCTCAAATGCTTTATCTGTGTCTAGTGAAAGGATGAGTGTCTTAAGAGTTATTTTGATAGAGATATATTTATCGTCTGCCTTCGGTAAATCCCGTTTGATCTGGATGAATAAAAAAGAATGGACAATACTTGTCCTGGGTCTTTTCCGACTACAGAAGTCCTGATCAGATCTTTTTTTGGCCCAGATCCTGATCTGAGTCCTTTAATATTGGGTGTCTGTGCCAATACTTTGATTTACCTAACTGACACAGCTGCCCAGTGCACATGAGGTACAACCTTGAGATCTGATAGAAATTTAATCTCCAAAATAATTTCTGTGCCAAAGACACTCAGTATACATAGCAAAAATAGAAGGTAGCAAAGGATATGCAATTTTATCAAAAATACAGTATATCTGACATAATAATTTACATGCTTACAGATAATGGCTTTAATTTACTTTTCTTTTCAACCAGATACTTTACTTTGATGTTGTTCAAATGCTAAAAACACTCAGCCCACCTGTGATTACAGTAGTGTTACAGAGTGGAGTTCCTTCCAAGTTTCAATTAATATAGTAATATTAATTAGTGATAGTTAGTGACATGTGTCATTTACCTGATGACCAGTATAACAATAAGAAACTGCTACCTGAATGTTTTATACACTGCTCTTTAAGAAACAGATAAGGGAGATAAATATTTTATAGTGGATTTGTTCACGAGTTTAGCAAATCTATGCATTTTGCCAATCCAGGTGTCAGACCTCAAAGTCCCAAACCTAAATATTTTTTCACATTTTATGTATGAAGTGAGTGACAACAGCTGCAACACCAGTAGAGTGTAGGGGAGAAAACTATAAATTAAATAAAGGATCTCATTTCATTGGGTTTATTTTACCCAAAATACCATGATTGGCTCTCTAGAAAAACAAACAATGTCCACACTCATGGAGTCCCAGACTTTGAGGAACATTCCTGGTAAATCTGTGAAGGCTTAGGTCTGTTCGCTGTCTCACAGAAATTTTGAGCCCTAAATGGAAACTTTCCATGTTCAGTATTTCTGCAGACCTTACCTGAGGGAATTATCCACAGTTCATAGCTAGCATTGTGATGCTAAATATGGGGAAGGGGAAGCCTGAAAGCATAAGAAAAGCAACCGACCCTAACGTTAAAAGAAAAGTTTGGTGTTGTCAGGGTAAAATGATATGTCACAAAGTCCTGGCCCATTCCTATTGGGGAAACTCATTCACTTACCCAGTCACATTACTGAAGTCTGTGATGGCTCAGGGTTTTAGGGGGGCATTTGTGTGGTCCAATTCCTTTAAATTACTTTTGAGCCTTGGCAAATTAATGTCAAGAAACATTTTTGGATGTCTTTGGGAAACAAGGCCAGTACTTTCAATCTTGCCTCTGTTTCTACCTGTTCACCTCTACCATTGTTTGGACTGGTACAACTTCTCTTAAAAGTATTCAAAATCAACAAGTTTTTACAAACATGTGAACTAACCCCCTCACTTTTCATCATTTGGTTTTCATTTAATTTGCTTTATATTAATAAATCCACTGTTTACTAACTAACCCCACCTTTCTGCAAAGCAAACAGACATTGGACCCGTTATGGTCAACAAACTCCATTGTGTGGTAGATATCATTCTTATTGTCATTTTTGGTTTGCTGTGTAGTTCTCTCCTTGCCTTCTTTAAGACTTCTACACATCTAGATACCATTCAAAAATATTTGCTTTACTGTCCTTGCCTCTCCATCTTCACCTGGTTCTTCCACTCACATTGCTTTTATGCTTTTCATTTCAATCCACTCCTCTTTTTTGGTCTCCCATCATCACTTTTGCAAGGGTTTTACTAAATCTGCTTCATTCTAGATTCTCTCATTTAAATGTTTATGGTGGCCAGAAGTATACAAAGAACAAAATCCACACTCTGACAAATGTCTCCTGTACACTATATACATGGCCTAACATGGCCTGAATCCTCCTCACACTAAACTTCTTCATTCATACTCCTGAACAAGTGAAATTACAAAGCAACCCACACTGTAGGAGAAAACTGGATAACTACCTTTTGGCTGTACAGTAATTATAGACCAGTCCCTCCAGGATTTCACTGGCTTCTTTGGGATTGTTGTGGCTAAAATATCTGATTGTGCGATAGCTTTTCTTTATAAAGGGTGTTTTCTGTCTTTTCATCTTTACTAATTAATGATTTAATTCACTGAGCAACTCACAGGCTAGTGGAATGTTTTTTTTAAGTATTACTCAGCGCATGATGGACATTTGGAAATCAGTCAATACACCTTAAATGTCAATATGACAACTTTGCCCATTTGTTTTTATTAGCCCATGACTCTTTAGTGATGATCGGATCTTCAACTGCTTAAAATGTAAATAAATTTAAACCGGATTATGTGAACTGTAGATATTTTATTTCATCAGGAGAATAAAAGTAGCAGAGCGTCATTCTAGTGGTTCCAGCAGCTCTACACCTATGGTTCCACCACAATGTTGCAGCAGTACAAAACAATTTAACCCACGTTCATGTAAAACATCTTTGAATTGCTTTACATGGTTTTTAACAGTAATGTTTGTTGATAAATGTGAGATGTTCATGTAACACGTCTTCAGCTTCACAACATGCTTCAACACCAGAAACAAGGAAGTGAGTTTGGAGACATACATCAAGGTTTTGATCAGGGACTGCTGTGATTGGTTCAACTCATGGGAAACTGATGATTTTTGATCAAATTTGCGCAAAAATTGTGGTGATTGGAAAAATTCACGGGGATCGGTTGTATTTGCGTCAGTTATTGCAATCGCAACATCACTACTTTCTGTACTGACTGACACACTAGGAGAGATATGAAAGAGTAAGTTCACAAAGCATTACAGTACAACAGATATTTATGTTTGGGAACAAAAGTCCCTGAATATTTTAGATGGTCTGTGACCAAGGCAAACTTAGGAGATGATAAACAATGACAAAAGGCCAGTTCTGGGGCGTCGAGTAGCTCAGTTGGATGAGCATCCGCCCCATGTGTAGAGGCTACAGCCCTCGCTGCAGATGGCCCCGGTTTGAGTCCCGCATAGGACAAGCCCTTAGCTGCATGTCATCCCCCCTCTCTCTGTCTCCCCATTTCCTGTCTCTCTCTACTGCACTATCAATAAAGGCACAAAAAGCCAGAAAAAATAAATAAAAAAAAAAAAGACAAAGGGCTAGTTCTGGTTTTCCTGGAGATGATGTATCACTGTACAGAAACGCTTGGGTATGTGGTTTCAGTACAGCTCTTAGTTAAGCAAAGCAACAGCTGAATGCTAAGAATTCTCAACCTTTAGCTGAAAATACCACCCATTTGTTTTGCTTTATCTTGGCCTCCTGTGGAACAGAGTGGTATTTAATCCACTACCTGAAAAAATGACACACAATTGTAATTCCTTGAATATCAGTCTAAAATAGAGCAGAGAAGTTTAAGGATCATTTCAGTTCATTACTTATTCAACTTAGTACGAATACTCATGACAAACATTCAAACTTTTATGATTATTATCAGCAAAATGTACTGAAAGTACAATTAATTAAACAAATAATAATGTTTAAAAATAATTATGTATTATTATGCAGTGTTAGAGGATTATCATTACTTTTGAATTAACATGTAAGCAACATTTCAAGGCAAGATTGAGCAAACTTTCATTACTTTATGTAGATTAGTGTAGTTTTATCAATACCACTGTATCTTATCTTATACATGTTTTGAAATCTTGATCTGTAACTGTAGCTGTTGAGGATGTTGCTTACTTCTTTACCACTACATTTACTTGACAGCTTAAGTGCATAACTTGAATGCATGTTCTTTGTTTCTTTCCACGTCTGCTGAAAAGTCACAGATCAAAGTCAACAGTAAACTTTTACTGCACTTCATTGTTCCCAGACTGATATCCTGCAGTGTTGGTCTGCCATTCTGTGCATCCTGCATGTGTTGTGACATAAACTCCTCCCTCCTTTCTCTACGTTTGTGTCTGTTTTTTGCCTTTGCCTGTATTAGTTTCATTCCTTCCTCACTTATTTAGATGGTGGTAAACTGGTTTGTGGATAAATGCATGTTTAGTTAACATTTTGTTTTGAAATTTTACTATCCATTCATACCTATCAATAGTTTCAACATCTAACTCACTCAAAAATAAATAAAAAATATGGGCTGGCACATTTTCTTGTTTGATCCATACCACAGGTAAACACATCGCCAGGTGTGAGATTTATGATTTACATAGACCTGAGACCAGGACACTGTAAACCACCTTTATCCTTCGAATCCAAGAAAAATTAATTTCATTCCTCACTCTCAGGTGACAATATCAGTGGATGGGATTCTGACCACCACGGGTTACACCCAGGAAGACTACACCATGTTGGGCTCTGATGACTTCTTCTATGTGGGTGGAAGCCCCAGCACTGCTGACCTGCCTGGTTCTCCAGTCAGCAACAACTTCATGGGCTGTCTGAAGGAGGTAAAGTACCCTATTCATTGTTTACTGTCAGAGTGGAATGTGGTGCTGGCCCGGTGTGTTTTGATGCATGCATATTAAATGGATTATCAATTTCCCGTAAATATTAGGTCTTTTAGACCTAGTTTTTTTTTCTCTAGTATATAATTGAGATATAAAATTAAGAAAGAGGCATTTATTGAGAGGATGCACTTCACAGTGGGTTTACATGAAGTTGCAGTGATATATTTTTTGCAAATGCGGGCAAAAGAAGACTAAAAGAAGCATTATTCCCTGTCTGCAGGACTGGGAGCAACATTATTCATGTTTCTGTTCACTGGACAAAAGTGGGAGTAGTCAGTCTAATCACTGTTTGTCTCTAAGTAAAATCTAGCTGTTTAGATGTTCTGAACTTTGCCTGTCAACTGTTTGGTGCTGGTAGTGTACAGTGGGTTCATCAGAGCTGTTTGCTAAAGTGTCTGAACATGGGATTGATGAGTGCAGTGGCAGTGTGCGTTTAATATAATGAAGTGTTTAATAAACTCACAGAAGCGTCCTATTGTCTTCTACCTACTGCTAACAGTATGCTGTAAAACTTGACTGATGTTTATACTGGACTTATTGGGAGCTGTGCTGGGAGCCGTGGTCTTGACCCCATTCTACTGCTGTGCTCCTCCTCTCTGTTGTCTGCAAAGTTACTTCTGATAGATGAACTGTTTGAAGCATCTGGATTTTTATGGATTTTTATGGATTTCAACTTCTTTTTCTGAGATTTTCAGTCACATTTTTTTTTTCAAATTAATGTTTTAAATGACTAAACACAATGGCCCTCATTTATCAATCTTGCGTGAAAACAGGTGCAGATCTGAGCGCAGAATTAGTCGTACGATAGGATACACATGTGATTCATGAAACTTTCGTATCTGAGCAATCCCAGCGTACGAATGATACTGAATTCGATCGTCATTAACATGTTACGCCCTTAAATATTTCTGGTTCGGAGGCCTCGCCCACTAAGGTCAAACATGGAGAGAAGAGTTACTGGCAAAAAACGAAACTTTTCAGAGATGGAGATCGACATCCTGACATCCGAGGTGGCGCAAAATAAGGATGTGCTTTTTGCCAGTCTGAAACGTGGGGTCGAAGGAGCTCATAAAACCGCTGTGTGGAAGAGGGTGACGGAGATGAGTTTGGCTCTGCAGTGCCGCCTCCTGCAGCCGCGCGCCAACACAGCTGTTTTGAAAAATAAAAGAATCGTGTGTCCCCCGTCCACACACATTTCTGCTTGTATTTATTATTATTTCAAATTTTAATGTGCAATAATTAGATGTCATGTTAGGCTATTTAGCCTATCATATTGTTTTATTGTACAAAAAAGTGGTATCAGTAAAAAACGTGGGCTTTTTTAAAATTCTAATTTTTTTTAATCTTGTTTTATTCGTTTTAAGAATCCGTTTTGATCTGTTCTAAATATGACAGTTTATGCTAATGACAGCTGAGGTTTGTTTAATAATTATTTTCAGACTCAGCCAGATTTTGCTGCTGCACCGCAAATCCAGACAGATTTGCGTACACGAGCTCAGACCTGACGTGAGATCTGATCGTAGCTTCCGCTCACGTCCAAATTGATAAATGCCGAAGCTTACGTGGAAATGGTCGTACGCACGGTTTTCTGCCGTACGTTCGTTTGATAAATGAGGGCCAATGTGATTGGCTGTAGAGAGAGACGGACGTGAGGGAGATGATGATCACATAGAATCAGAGTGACGCCACACAGTCATAACACAGCCAGATATATCTTCTTCTTGCTCTCTCTCTCTTTCTCTCTCTCTCTCTTTCTTTGTCTCTCTGTTTTATTTTTTTCACATTGAACCACTGGCCAAGTTTGTGTAACGGCCCATCTGAATCGTTGTGCTCTCAAGTTTTCCATTGACACAAATGTCTAAAACTTCTGCAACCTTTTAAAGTGCACCTGTGTTTCATACCAGTGCATTCAGCTTCCTGTTCTGTCACTCACACTCTAACATGCTATTTGATCTGAGTTATTGGCAATAAATTGTTCAAGGTGTTTGAATTAACTACTGTACATACTTTAAATGACATTTCAGCGGCTTTCAGCACTTACATACCAAATGAAAATTCAAATGAATTTGAGAATTCAATGCTTAAACTTTAATTTACTTTACATTTCATCTCCTATCCTCACATGCATGTTCTAGGGTAACCCACATTTCTATATCTTTCACTTTTTGATCTTCTCATTCTGCTTCAAGTGCTGTCAGCTCTAAGATTACTGTTTACAGTTTATCTGTTTTCTGCCTCCTCTTGTACCATAGACTACAATCTGTAAGGAAAGCAGCCCAACAAATGTCAGACTTTTTACTAGCTGCCAGTGGTTGGCAAGCAAGTGACAGACACTAGTCTCTAACGGGTTGAACCCTTCCTCTGGCCGGGCTGACCCCTTCCCCTGCGTGTGTGTCAGCTTGTGAGAACGCGTCATAGTGCATATCAACCATTCATCCTTCTGGGGCTGTGTGAGTGTGACATAGGGGGATGTGTCCTAAAGGTGCAGTTCACAACCACTTCAAACTCGTTTCATTGTTTACATTTCAATTGACATTTCAACCCTTTTTTTAGACTTAAGCGGAAGCAGTGCAAGGTTAAGTGTCAAATAACATTCATATCCTGTTTGTTCAACTGTTGCCATTTCACACACAAAGAAAAAATGTAACACTGTCTTCAGCAATACATGTCAGTTAGTACAATTTTATATTACTCATGTATTTACAAATATTTTTTATACAAATAGAGTTCCTCAATAAACTCCGGATCATACCGATGACCTGAATGCTTACATACTGTAGGTTAAGATAAGAGAAACAGTTTGCAGAAGAGACAGAAACAGAAATCTGATGAATGAATTTGCTGCTTTCCCTTTGCAATTCATGTTGTTTTTAAGGGACTTGAGTTGTCTTGAAATTTTTTTTTCATACCAATTTTCAGACTGTAAAAAATGTCCCGTTGAGTGAACCCACACACACACACACACATACACACAGAGTACAGAGCATGATATTGGCTGCAGAGAGAGGGAGGAAGTGGTGCAGTAGCCATTTAATCCCCCTCTGGCCTACTTCCTGCCCTGTGCCATGCTGGGCAGGTTCGTGACTGCCTGTACCACCCGCCCCGAGAGACAGAGAGATAGAGAAAGAGAGTGGTGAGGCTGGCGACAGAATAGCGTTAGCTTGTTAGTTAGCAGTTAGCAGTGTAGCTGTGAACGTACAGTGTGATGTATGTGAACTTTAGGCTGTTTGTTAGTAAATAAATGCTACAACTCCTCGAGACCCAAGTCGTCACCCTGAGCTTCAACTACAGTCCAGACTCTGAGCCAGGAAGATTAACAACACTGAGACAGTTAAATACAGGATTCTACATTATCATTGTGTTGTTGTTAGTTAATGGTACATTTTCAAGATTATCATAGAAGTGATACTTTTCCTCCATAGTGCACATTTGATAAGTTTAGTGTCGGTTCAGAAGAATAATCCTAAAACTTGCTCAGACAGGAAGGAGAAAGGTGAAGATGTCCATACAGATTTTAATAGAGCTACAGGTCTGCTAAAGGTTTGTTTCAATCTGGTCCATATTTTTGATGTTAGTCACCACATGCCACTGTGCTATGGCCTTCACAGTCACCAGTTCTCAACCCCGTTGAACACTTATGGGATATTTCGGACTGACATGTGAGACAGCGCTCCACACCATCCTCATCAAAACTGCACATGATTGAATATCTCTCTGAAGAATGATCCAACACCTTACTGAGATGCTTTATGTTGGTTTTTCTTTTAATTTGCCTCCCGTCTGTATGTGCACATACAAACTGAAACAGAAGGCGCATGCACATTAGATTTGAGTCCTCACAAAGATATCAAGGATAGAGTTGGTGTCCCATAGCAAATATTCATTCTGGTGAACACACATATACAGTCCCTTAATATCCAACACAATTCAACATAAAAAAGCCAGTGTTTCAGTGTTGATTTATATATCATGTACACATTCATCATTTTCAGATTAAATGTTTGCTACTATCAACAAATCATTTTGCATGTAAGTGATTTATCTTAAACCAGATATGTCCAAAGTCCGGTACAGCCTGCAACTTGCCTCTCAAAATATACTAAATGTTCCGCCATACAGTGTTTTTCCTGTTCATCCTCACAGTGGCAGCACTATCCTACAGTTCGTAGATATCTCTACAGTGCAGGTGGAACTAATGTTTTCATAAACAGACTGTAAACAGGCAACAGACATTTGCTGCTAGGCAGCAGTCATGGCCAGTGCAAAGAAGAGTAAAGTCGCTGCACTCAGGAGCGGAGGAAAGTTGAATACTACAGCAGCCAAAACTGTTGTGTGTGTCTCATTTGCCAAGAGACTGTCACTGTTGTGAAAGGGTTCAATATGAAGAGAGACTATGAGACTAAGCATAATTTATACCAGTGGCTGTCCTGCAGTCAATGGGTGAAAGTGAAACATCTTGAAGCTAGGTTAGTCTCCCTGCAGTGGCTTTTCCCACGGCACGACCCCCAGGTAATTTTCCCATTATCAAATCTGGCTCCCATTCAAAAAAGTTTGGACACCCCCCATGTTGATATACATGTTCATATGTGACTGTTCACTACATACTGTATGTACACTAGAGGAAGTGGATCAATTGTTTGTATCTAAAGAAAGATGATTCGAGGTCACACTTTGATTTGTCTTGATTGAGTTACACTATAAATTACATTAATCATTATTCAGTTATTACACCTGCATAAAGCATTTTTTTCATCAGCAATGAATATACATTATATGACTATAGATATTTTGCAGTCTTCAGTTTATTGATTTAAAGAATATTGAACCAATTTAGCATTGCTCTCCTGTCACATTATGGGACTCGAAAAATAAAGAAAATAAAGTTGGTTTGAAGTCTATGATAAAACAGTTGCTGAATGAGCTACTGGCAGTTCCTGTTTACACCCTCACCATGGACACAACAAACATCAAATGAGTTACTGTAAACACTGAACAACATTGCGATTATGGGACAAAATATAAAGTTACAGAGCTTTATATTTGATTTCTAGCAGAATTTGGGAATTTATCCTGGATTAACAAAAACACTGTAGACTGAGAGGATGGGGTACAAGTTTTGTCAAGTCAAAGTCAATCAGTTGCAATTATCTATTCATTCAAATCATTCTGTCACACGCTCATTATTTTAACTTACTGTTCTGGTTAAAAACAATCTTCAACATCCGAAGAGTGAGTGCTTCTCCTTCTGGACAGCATCAAACAGTACGCACATAAACAGGGATTTATCTATTCACACTAGTCACACACCCAGCACCTGAAATATTCCCGTCATACTTTCTCCCTTATACAGTCTCACACATTCTGCTCACCTCCTAATCACAGTCTAACCCACCCACACATCTGCAGCACCCCCCAGCTCTCCCTCTGCTTGCTGCCCAGCACCCTTACATCCTCCGCTCCTTGCCATTAAGGCTAATTTCCCTGCTGCCAATGCTCTTGTCCTTGCCATCCGCAGAGCGGCATTATAGATAAATGTTTTGTTACCATGGCACCGGGAACTGGTCGCCCTTGGTAGCCCCTGTGGCTGGCTGGCCTATGATTGTTATGCCTTTTATAAGCCAGCAATTACAGAGAAAGCCTACATCTCAAAACCTACAAAATACATAATGGCCTACAATAACACATAATTGCTATAATTGTCATTGTCATTACACCTCCATCAGCCACTCACATGGAGGCCTCTGGCTGTGCCTGCACACTGCAGCCAACAAAGAAACACAAAGGACAAGTTTGTGTGAGTAGCCAGTACATGGAGGAAGAGCAAAACAATGACTGTTGGTCCAGGTTCTTCCAGTGGTAACGCTACTTTGTTGATGTTATCAAATATTTTCAAAACATTTATACCACATGGAATTATTCTCAGATTTTTCTTCTTCTTAACTACTACTACAACTGCTAAAAACTGTCCCAGATTTTACTTGATGCAAAATGAGTTAAAAAGGCCAAGTATACATTTACTTTTGATATTCATTTTAGTGTGGATGGGGTCTCAGATATTTTGACAATACCATTATTGTGGTACCAATAATGAAGTGGTGGAATTTTAAGTAAACTAACTTGTACTGTGCTGAAGTAAAGCTTTGAAGCACTTGTGCTATACTAAATATTATATAATACTATACTAAATATTGTTACTCTTAAACCATTTCATTTATTTTACAGCTTTAGCAATAGGTTCTATGTTTTACAATGTAAAACTTAAAAAAAAATCTGTTTACACTTTTACATACTAAACATATGAGCTTGTAAAATATGGTGTATTGTTAAATATTAAACTAGTCCAATCTAGTATCATTTTCACCCCTTGCTGCCTACACAGTCATGGATCAGTAATGATATTATGGAACTAACAAAGTTCATTATTCTGCAGCACAATGTGTAAGTTTCCTTCTGTATATACTTTGAATACATATAACTGATACATCTGTAGTTTTACATAAGCTGCATCAATTGAAAAGAAGCACAACAAGCTGTGAACACAACCCTGTATGTTCTCCAGGTCTAATGGTGAAAGTGTTAGGAAACAGCATTGTCATTCCATCAGACCAGTATTCACTCTCTTTTAGCTTTGGTCTCTACCATCATCTGAGGAAAACATCTGCCTCTTTAGCTGCTTAACGCTTCACTGTTTTCACAAGCTAGTCCCTAACTTTGCCTGTCTGCTGTTGCTGGTAATGTATATTTTAGGGTTAGGGTTGTATGTTTGGATCGTATGGGCACTGTGTGGGCCACATCACTGACACATTTCCTTTGCCTTGTTTTTCTAATTCTGCTTTATCAGAGCATCTTTATGCAATTAGATGTTGTGAGGTTACAGGCAACACCTTTTACATTACTCATATAACGGAATATGATGAAGGATGACTCATCTGACCATCAATTTTTCCAGATCTCTGTTGGCCTGTAGTTTCTGCACCACTGAACTCTCAGATGTGCATTCATCTTTGTAATGAGGGGTGTATGCACTGCAACCCTACTATAATATCTCTCTATGTAACTACTGTTACACATTTGTTGTTGCTGACTCAGTCTGATCAGGTCCCTCACTGACATTCTCAGTCACCTGAGGAAGAGCTGTTCTTCTGTTTTTTCTTACATATCACACTAATGCACAAGCATCACAGTCATGAACATTGTCTGAACATTGTCAATCGTAATGTCCAACCCTGTTTACTGATGTCTGTCCCATGGATCTAAATGCAGATGTCACTTTAGTCTCTGTTCCTGTTGAAGCACCAGCCAGTTGAGCATCTTTGTGACTGAAGCTCCTGCCTCTGTGTCCCAGCAATGAACCCTCTTTCAAAGCCACTTATATATTTCCCTTTTGCCATCTTGATACAAAATATGAATCAATTGGACCTGCTCAGCATTTTATACCTGCCACAGAGCTTTATTGGATGTCAATTGCTTAATTGTATCACTCACTGGAAGCATCTGCATTCATTATGTTTCTCCTCTCATTTAATCAGGGTTTTCTTTTTCACCCATCATATAAAAAATTTGTAGAGAAACAGGACGACAATACCCCCATCCACAGGGCATGAGGGGTCACTGAATGGGTTGATGAGAAAATGATCTGAATCATATGCTATGACCTTCACAGTAACTACTTCTCAACCCGTTTGAACACCTATGAGAGGTTTTGGTTAGACAGCGCTCTCCATCACCATAATCATCACCACCACATGAGGGAATATCTTATGGATGGCATTCATCTCTCCAGTTGAGTTTCAGAGACTTGCAGAAACAATGCCAAAGGGAAACTGTTCTGATGGCACACGGTGGATTAACACCTTACTAAGATGCTTTATTTTGGTTTTTCCTTTATTTTGTCACCTGTTTATTTTTTCACATGGTGAAAATATTATTATTAAGCTCTTTATATTGAAGTTGGTTTCATCCCTTGGCAGGCTATGTTGTTTTTGTGATGTGGCTTTTTTAGATATTATAAGAATAAGATTATAAAATGACATGAATGGGGCTGACTAACTAAATTGTGAATCATTTTAATTCAATAGTTTATTTCCTTCCCACCTGCTTATCCTAGATGCTATAAGTAGTTGTAAATGTAAATGTTCTTGTTCTGATAGTATGAAGAACAGTCTAATTTACTGGTATTGTTGTGTGAATTCCAGGATTCATTATTATTCATTTTTTATTCATTTTTAGACTGTGCCTGGTTAAATAAAGGTCTTCCTCAAAATAAAGGGCCTCTCAGCACACATACACACACACACACACACACACACACACACACACACACACACACACACACACACACACACACACACAGCCTTAGTCAGAGGACCGAGTCACATACTTCATTGGACTAGACTGAGGAAGATTCCAGCTCAGACTGTATTCTGCAAAGGAAATGATGCCACCCTGTGGGCAAGACCTTACACTGCTGATCTTCAAAATACTCCATGGAGTCTCATGTCAAGACCATGTGACTGATAATACTGCAACACTAACATGGAAGGTAGACACGGTTTTTTTTTCCTTTGGCCCTTTTGTCAGTTATCAACCCTGTTTAATTAAAAATCTCTTATATGCACATAATATGGATAATAATGGATACAAAATGTGATTGTGCACTGCCAGAGTGAATGGAAAACCTCTATTCTCACGCACAGTCTGTGGCAGTCAACGCTATCCTTGTGTAATTTTCTCTGTGTCCTGGAAGAAAGTCATATCTGCACACACGTGAAACACACACTGTACGCTGTCAGTAAGCAGAGATTTATGGACCAGCCAGACATCTAGGGATGATAAATGTCTGTGTCTCCCAGGGCTGTACACCGCAAACACACATGCACTGTCTCTCACACAGGCTAACATTTAAATGTATAATATGTTGACTTCCCTACTATGGTGGAATTGTAGGCACCATGCTAAATTCACTAGAATGTTGCTATTTTATAGGTTAAGATGGTGTTAGCATGATACATTTGGAGGATGTATTTTAGTTATGCAACAACACAACATAAAATCATGTAAAAAACAAATTTCTTGCATCTTTACATCACCTAACTTGGATTATGTAAAGAAACTAGTGCACTAGTCTAGATTAGTTAGATTGAGGGTGCTATGCAAACCAAGAATATATCAAGAACCAGTTGGATCAGAACAGGAAATGATGAACAGGAAAATGGAAATTTCATATTCGGAATTATATTTATAAAAAACATAACCTATTAGGTTGCAGGCTACTAAGCCATCTTCAAGGTCAAATAAGGACAAACAATTTATATACACAAAATGGCCTCACAGCACATCACTATATTTATTTATTTGGATCCCCGTCAGCCACTAACAACGCAGCAGCTACTCTTCCTGAGGTCTACTCATGATTATGCCACATGATTTGAATGATTATACCTGGTAGAACAATGTTAAACCTGATGGCTGTTGGTCATCAAGGTAAACCCTCCATGCAGGAAATAAAGAAGATGACAGATGGCTTGGGAAACCATGGTAACTTCCAAGACAAGGGGGGAAACAACTGAGCCTGCCAGTTTAAACACCTTAGCATCACACAGACATGTCACCTCAAAAGATCCCCCCAGAACAGCTCAAAGGGGGGTGACGGAAAGCCACATAGGGACATTGAGTGTAACGGCCGTGTCAACCAAGTGCATAGAGACTGGCACTCCCACAATAGGAGCAGGAGACGACCTTATGCAGAGATTCTGGCCCAGAGACATGACCAACCAATACATGGATCAGACAATGACCACCTCATCTCTGGCCATGTCACAGCAGACAGTGACAGCGCCTCTGAATGTTCTTTCTCCAGCCACTCAGAGCGTTACAGCTCTGTGCCACTAGTTTGGAAAGAGCTCCAGAGTTTTCTTCACAGAGTACTGACAGTAAGTAAGCTCAGGGTACCTTACACTCCTACAGTTAGATAGACAAACTGGAATGGTCAGCAGCAGCAGCAAACACAAATTCAGAATCAAGTCAGACACCAATGGTGAGATCAGTAAAACAAGCTTAGCCCACCAGGACTTCACAGAGCTAGTCACACACATGTCCTGGCATCTGACACAAGATAAGGACATTGTATAGACTACTGGCACACTCACTTAGACACTCCAACCCATTCTAGGTGCCACTCTCTCTCCATCTCACCTTAACAACTAACATTACAAATTTTCCTTTTCTCACTAACACAATGAATAAGAAACACAGGTTAGTTGTTTTATACTATGCCATCATTTATGTGGTTATTACCTGGATTTTGCTTTGTAACCTGATTGTTCTTGCTTAGCCAAGATATATAGTGTTGACAAATGCCCAGATGTTACCACTTGAACAAACTGACAAATAGACTGTACATTCTGCTCTCAGGATTCCTTCCTGTATCCATCCAGTTACACAATTCTTCCCCTTTCTCCATCAGTGCTATGCAGTTAGACTACTTTTACTTTTTCAATTCTGTTTAAACATTTTTTTTTTTTATTGTTTAATTACTGTTAATCTACTTTGCACATTTCCAGTTTTTGCACTTCTGTCCATACTGTGAGTCTACCTTTCACATCACCTTTTACATTAGCAGTTATACATTTTTAATTAGCTTACTTCGTATTTATTATTCTTATTACTTCATACTTTTTATTGTAGGGTTTACCTTAATACTCATTTCCTTTCCTGATTTCCTTACTTATTCTTAGTGTTGAGCAACTGTAATAAAGCAATTTTCCTGCACAGATCATTAGATGCTTTCTGATTGTGATTCTGAATTTGTAGTGCCTTTTGTCGAAAAAATTTTCAACATTGCAAAACCACAGCCAGAATTAGCAGTGAAAAACATCAGCTCTCACCAGAAAAAATGTGCCTAACCACTTACACCTTGTGGCAGCAAGAAGATTCAGGTTTGATACTTTTCATGAGACAGTCTCACAAATGGCCATGAAAAAAACATAATGTCATGTTATCAGAACAGCTATTACCAGAAAGAATGAGGCTGAAACCACTGACACCCAGCATCAACAAGAAGGTTCAGGTTTGATGCTTCTCATGCAAAAATCTTGAAAGAGGCCTCCATAAACTACCTCATAGTTTTACAGCTCCTCAGTTGGCTGTTTTCTCAGTGTTACCAGGTCAGGCCAACCACAGGTAACAGAGTCCACTAGTGAGCTTGGTAAAACTCACAATAAAGGCAACTGGGGATGGTCAGTCAGCACTGAATTGAGCTAAACAGATGGTCAACTTCAGACTACAATTGGCATGGAGCTATATGCCAGAGTCTTGGGCCTGATTCTGGTGCAAACCCCCTGATCATCTGGCAGCAGTGTTGCGGCACAAGTGGTAGAGCTCCAGGTCACTCTCTTCGGCTGCTAGACCTTTTACCAGTACACTGCTAGTGTGCGTTGAGTCCATCTGTGCGTGACTGCAGAATCCGAAACCATCTGCGACATCAGAGATGTGAATTTACTGTCACTGATAGAAGGCCAAATTAAGATAAATGATGATCAAAATAAGAATCACTTTTCTAATTCTGGGTTGACACTGTACCCCTGGTGAACATGACAAGACAGACCTACGTTCATATTTCCTTAACAGAGTCATGGTAGACTCCGTACTGTGCTGGTCTTCATCCAAACTTGCAGTTGCTGTACAAAACCTTTTGAATCTGGTAAGACTCGAGTGACTTGTTCCATGTCATGACCTTGGCTCAAGGGAAGCAACATTGGAGTGAACCAACACTATGAACTTGCAAAGCAAAATTTATTACAAATGAAATGGACAGAGGATAACAAAGAAAAACAAAAGCGGTGACTGGTAGCAATGCTTCTGGTCCTGGCTGCAATGTGTGAGAGAGCTTAACATGGGTTTTTAAAGGCCGGCCAACAGGTGCCAGAGATCATGTGGATTATGGAGGGAGGAATTTTCATGTTATCTGTAAAACAGCACACACAACAGCTCTGGACATAACATAAGAAGGGTGCTCTAAAGCAACTTCTCACTCAACAAAAACAACCATATATTAATGCTTCAATGAATGCACTTACGACCTTAAAAAGGACATCCACACAAATGTGCTGGATTTCCAGATTAAACCCTTGCAAGAATAAACTCCAGCGCATTAAATGATGGTTGGTGTTTTTCATCCTGCTGAGAAAAACAAGGGGGTTATGTTCTGTATAGGCCACAAAGGGCTGACTGGAAGAGATATGCATCAAAATGATCCAGGGCTAATATAAGAGCCAAAGCATCTTTCTCTATTGTGGAATAATGTTTCTGATGCAAGTCAAACCTTTTAGAAAAGTAGCACACAGGATGTTCCACTGCCTCTGAGTCTTCCTGAAAAAGAATGGCCCCAATGCCAGCATCACTTGCATCAACAGCCAGTTTAAAGGACCCGTTAAAGTCAGGGGCAGCAAGAACAGGAGCTAGCTAATAGTGTTTTGAAATTTTCAAATGCAAATGGATATACGTCTGTTCAAACAAAAGTAACCTTTGGGCTGAGCAGGTTAGTCAAAGGGGCAGCAACAGTAGCAAAATTCTTGCGAAAGTTCCTATAATAACCATCCCAAGGAAACGTTTGTACTCACGCCGAGAGGTGGGCACACCTAAGTTCACAATGGCCTCTACTTTCACTCTGAGGGGACAGATATCTCTATGTCCAACAACGTTCCTCAAGTACTTAGTGTGGCCGGTGTAAATTCACACTTGGCAAGCAACAACTGTTGCATTTCGCATCCCAAAAGTCAGTGTACTAACAGAAATCATCTGGCGTCATGGAAGCAGAGATTTCATGGGCTCGATGAGTGAGAAGAACTTGCCAGTAACCCTTTATGAGGTCTAATTTTGTAACAAAAGCTGCAGACCCGACTCTGTCAATGCAGTCGTCTAAACGAGGAAGAGGGTAACAATCAGGCTTGGGGACAGAGTTAACCTTATCAAGGTCAGTGCAAAAACGAGGCCTTTGATCTGACTTAACAAGCAGGTATGGGGAACTCCATGAGCTAGCACTAGGTTCCGCAATGCTATGCTGCAGCATGTAGTTCACTTCCATACGCATAAGCTCACTCTTAACAGGATTCACCCTGTAAGGATGTTGTTTAATAGGAAGACCTACATTAATATCATGCTGAATGACAGATGTGAATGTAAGCACATCAGAAAAAAGGGCAGGATGTTTTAGAATCAACTCAGTGATATCTGAATTGTAGCAAGGGTCCAGATAAGAAAGATGGACATCCAAGCTTGCCAAGATTTTAGAATTTTGCAGCCTACCCTGAGAAATTTCATGATTAACAACATCAGTGACCTGAAATACCACTTGATTAACAACCTCATCACTGCCCTTCCTATCCACAGAGACCGCTGTGTTAAATACAACAACAGTCTTCACATTAGAGAGCACAGCCAGGTTCCTCTCAAAGTACGGTTTCAACAGGTTCATGGACACAAACATGTTCTAGCTTCCGGTTTGGGTTCTTAACCAAGTAGTCACACTAACCAACCTGAT
>NW_019525087.1:21621-35654 GCF_002814215.2 Seriola lalandi dorsalis
TGGAATTTTCTGATTAGGCTTACCAACAGTTTGACAAATATGACATGTTCTACAGTACTGTGCAACATCACATCACACCAGGCCAGAAGAAATGTTTCAGCACCCGATCTAATGTCTTCCTAATACCCATATGTCCCAAAAGACAATGGTCATGAGCCAAGTGCAAGATATCAAAACGATAAATACTTGGAACAACTTGGAACACATTACTCCAATCATCCTGACAAGACAACTTAGGAGAAGTCCACTGTATCATTAACACTTCATTATTCACAAAATACCCAAAGGAAACAGCTGAAATTGTACCCTCAGAGACAGTCTCTTCGAAAGGGGAAGACAAGGTAGAATCCTTCCCCTGTTTTAGTTTGAGTTATTCACGAGCGGGGAACAGTTTACGAAACCCCAATGTCTCACCCTTGGCTAAGAGTGTGTCAAAAAGTGAAATCTCAGGGTAAGAGATTTTGCCTTTGTCTTTCCTTGACATGGCACAAGTAGCGACACAAACAGGAAAAGTGTCTTAAGGAAAAGGAACCATGTTGTATGGACATTGGACACAGGAGCCACAGCAACCTCCACTATAGCCCAAAGCAGACTTGTTATAAAACTGGAGGAAGGCCCAAAGAATCAGGGACTGAAAAGCTGCAGTGTCTCTCCAGATCTTAATGGGTCAACTGTTTGTAGGATCAAAAGTGAGGGAAACAAAACCATCCATAAGAAAAGCAGAAGAGCCAGCTAATTCACGCTTTTGGGTTGGTTTTGCCATGGCATGAGTTACAGTGGCGCTTTGAATAGTTTCTATTAAGGCTACAGGCTTAGAGGATTTATATTTCTTGCTCAAGACAGGGCAAAAAGCAATTAGATTACCTGTTTTCTTGCAGTAGAAGCAAGCCTTTTCTGAGGAAGCACTTCCAATTTCCAACTTTCTAGTTAAAGGGAGAGAGGAAAGAAAAGAGTTCGAGCTCTAGAAAACACCATTCTGTGAATAATTTGAATTCTTTCAGTAAGATAAGTTGTCAAGATCTTCCTTAGTTTCTACCTTCCTGGATTTGCTCCATTTACTAAAGGGTCTCCTTTTCCTTAGCAAATGCAACATAAGTTTGCTTGTCAGGCCTACTGAGGCTCCTAGAGCATTGCCGGTAAGCCTCAGGAAGAAGCTCATAGGCTCTCAGAATAGCACTTGTAATAGCACCTTTCCTCAATTCTTAAAGCAGAGTAAGTTTCCTGGGCCTTTCCTACCAGAACACTTTGAAAAGCAATGTCCAGGCATGCTTAGGCCACTGTGAGATTGTAGCCACACATTCAAAATGAGGAAGGTACTTTTCAACATCTTTCTCTACAATAGGGGGAACCAACCTAATATTCCTGACTGCATCAAACCCAGATAGCTCAACATTAGTAGGTCTCACTAGAGCAGCATGCTTAAGTTCCAGTTCCTTAAGGTAACGCTCATGTTCTAAATGAATTTGCTTCTTTTCTTCAATTTGTTTGTGTGGCAATTGCTATTCTTGTAAGGCCAGTTCTAAGGCCACCTTTTGACTTCAGATCAATGGCATCATCTGACATTTGAGGTATACTTTGTTGAGGTACTGATGGAGGAGCGGGCTTGAGGATATCATTTTCAATTATAACAGCCTTAAGAGCTTCCTTAATACTCTTAGTCGTTTCTCACTACGGGCTATCTCAATGTTATAGTGATTGGCAAGTTTTAGGAGGTGGTCTATAGTGGATTTCTCAAGCAACTACTCTGAAGATGCACTAATAAAATTATCAAGGGTTTCCATACTAGATAACTTTCCTGCATCCAAAATGGTTAACTGCGCCTGAAATCTGAAATTTCATTAAATATGCACAGTATGCACAGCACAAAGTGTCCCATATGAGAAAAATAGCCAAAATCAATGGCCTACAAAGCTATAATCACAAAAGTAGGACTAGAAACAAACCATTAAGTTACTAATGTAGCACAGATTACCCAAGTAAATCCCATTACCCAAACAAAACCTGTTGGTAACTACCAACTTAAGCAACCACAAACTCAGGGAGAAATAGCCACCACAAAGTCAAGTTACACACCACCACGTGACAACACAAAAGCTGCATAACACAATAAAGTGAGGAGGTTTTCTAGAATGTGTACTATACATTTTCTTTGTGATCCATTTATTGGCCAACTAAAGATGGTATTAACAACATAATGTGCCACACCCCTGGGTGTTGACTTTTCATGGCTTTTGAGGTCTTGAATTTTGTGGTGTGGATTACATTTCATTAGTGGCTGTGTTGATAATACCACTTAGGGGCTCTTCCATCAGTGTATGAGTGTGATGTTTGAATGTGAGTGAATGGGTGAATGTGGCAAGTACTGTAAAGCACTTTGAGTGGTCAGTAAGACTACAAAAGCACTATATAAGTGCAAGTCCAATTACCATTCACTGGTTTATTGGTTTGATGTTTGGTTTGGTTATGAATGACCATATTTGGATTGGTATGTTCAGGTTCCAGGGTTGTGCTTACAAACAGTGCCTAAGCACATCACTTCTCTAATTTCATAACATGAATCTCCAATTAATCAATTTTCAAATATTTATTCATCCGGTCACCTGGATAGGGCATGACATCATGTGAATCATCACATCCCTTAATGATGTTCAGTTTCACAGTGTTTTCTCGTTTCCCATTTCCAGTTCAAGTTGTTGTATTTGGCTTTTAAAATAGCTCCTTCCTTTTGTAGAGCTTGTTTCTGTGTCAGCCCTGCATCTTGTGCCAGTGATTCAGCCTTTTGAATATTCAGCTTGAGTTTGCAGACACAATAGAAGACTGAGGGGATCATGATGACCTCATTGAACCCTTTGAATGAACAGGGTTTATGTCTGATATACTATCTTGAGGTGTAACATTCATCAACATTTTTCTCTAATACATTGGACACAGGAGCCTCAGCAATCCAAGTTCACAAGTTGACATCCATAAATTTTTTTGCAACACAGCTGGCTTTGAAATATAAAAAAATAGTGGACATTAAGGGTACAGTCTGAAGCACCTCACACAAGTGTATTTGAGGCGTGTTCAAATGCACTTGCAATTTTAATGGTGGAAAACTGTTGCTACCCCAGGTGTATGGTTCTAAATGGTTGTACTTATTCTCTTAATTATTCATGCTTTTTGAGTTTTTTTGGTATCAAGTATCATCTCCCATTCCATTTAAAAGTCAGGTGCACTGCACCTTGGTGGATTGCTATTATAATTCATACAGAATTAGATTCTATTTGTGACAAGTTGATTACATTTTTGGTACATTATGAAACTGGCAGAATAAATTTAGTCTAGGTGATCAATGGGGAACACTGTCCAAGAGACATCCATGACACTTGGCAATATGCAGCACACAATATACCACAAAGAATGTCCCGACCTTCTGAAGGATGCAATCACTATTGCTGCCTAAAGTTAGCAATGCCCCATTAATCCCCCCAACCACACTCCATCCTAAGACCTATCTTGAGGCAGTGGAACATGATTATGCCAATGGGCTCTCAGATGGGCACAAGTGTATTTGCTGTTTAAACAACCTGAGTGCTGAACAGAAAAATGACAACTGCGTCAGTCTGAAACTAGCAAGGACACAGAGACACTTTTGCATTTTGTGTTGCACCACTTTTTGCCAGGTATCAGATAGGGCCCATCATTGATCGCTGGACTATGCTAGTGGGCCCGAAGCCCTCATGGAAAAATACGGATAGTTTCTCTGTCCTTGTCCAGTTGTTACGTGGGACCCTACGAGGCCACCCTCGCTCACTGGCTTCGTCCTTGATTTGAGGCAATGAATGAGCACTGAGGCATGTGGACACGGGAAAGGGGCGGAGGAGGGCCCTCTTATGTCATTCTACCCATTTGCCTGTGAGGACGTCGCTGAGACTCCCAAAGGCACGCCCTGGCGATACCTCCACCAGAGTACTCCGTGAGCCCACAGACCTGCCCCTGTACTTCCGTCTCAATAATCTTATCAGGATTTATACCGCTAACCCAAAGGAACCTAACAGTTATGAGGCCTTCGCCGGGCCCGAACACCTGGTCAGCCTGGGGAGGGGTCCCTACACAGGTTCTCTACCCTACGGTGTGTGGTTATGTGTGTGTGTGCCCTAAGGTTGTCAGTGGTGTTGCCATAGTGTGGATATGCTGGAGCTTACCTCTGAAGTAATTTGTATTTCCTCAGTTACAGAGTTATTTTGCAATGCCACAAGAGAATAAAAGTAAAATTAAATGATTGAACTGGCTCTGTTCAGCACCAACCTCAGTCAAGGCTGATGACTTTGGACGGATTTTCAGCTGAAAGAATTTTTTATAACATTTGTTCTATTTGTTGTTATTGAAAATTTCTAACTGGTTGACATCAATTACTAGGTCCTCAGCACCGGCATTCATCAGGGACACACCACAAACGCAAATAATCAACTCTCACCAGGTTGAAAAATTTGAAAAGGTTGCAAAAGTTTAACCGCCCATGTGCCCTGAGTCTCCAAGAGACTTGCGAGTGGCAAAAAGCACCTGCTTAAATACCCCTTTCCGCTGCATATTACACTTGAGTGCATATTGCCTTATGCATTCACGTGTACACAGGCAGTAACACCTGCAGTTAGGTCCCCAGTGCACAGGAAATACCTGCAGTTAGGTCCCCACGTGAGGTCCCGAGCCAACTCTCGCCTGATAGGTTGAACTAAGATTGAATTTAGTTTATATGCCTTATTTGGATCACAGCGACAGGAGTTCTCAGCCATTTCAAGCCACCTCAGAATCACATTTGTCACATGGCAAGTTACAACCACAAAAAGGAAACTTATGAATGAATAACATTGGTAAATGACAATTATGATAACAAAGATAATGATGAACAGATTAGGTAAGTATATGATTAAATTAAATTATTCTTATGGAGGAGTTCTCCTTACATCTTTGTTTTTGGTCTTTTTATCATTGTTATCTAATAAAGCAGCTCAAGACTTTTACTATTCATATCAAACAAACGGTTATAATTTTCTACACCATCCCTTCAGCTACTAGGGACTGTAATAAGTAACCATGGATAATTAAACATCTGCAAATAATAGCAATAATTGCATAAACTTCCATTCCTTCAACAAACCAAGCATCATGTCTTGTTTCCTCCAGACATGATGCTTAGAATAGAGGACAAAAGGTCCAGTCTTGGTTTAATCAGACCAAGAATCTGAGTCCTTTAGATGTTTTTTTTCAAACTTTCACTGAGGAGATGCTTCTGTATGACCACTCTGCCGTAAAGTCCAGATCAGTGGAGAGCTGCAGTGATAGTTGTCCCTCTGGAAGTTTCTCCATCTCCACACAGGACTGCTATGTAGTGGATTTATTGCTCTACATCCATGACAAAATGAATAACACATTGAAATATTGGAGGGAATTGGTGGTTACATCTTTTGAAATGGACTATCTATTTTCATCCTAAAGGGAGCATAATTGAACCGTCTTTTGTAAAAGTGGACTCACGTGCTGTGGTGTTGACCTCAATCTGCTGCTCTGTTGTTGGCATAGTTACTGCTGCTACATGCTCAACTAATTACAACATTTTTTCACATTGATCCACTGGCCCTATAGCCTTTTGTTGTTGAATGAAAGTCATAAATGTACTTGCAATAATCGTCAGAGTTTATCTAAAGAACACAACAGCCTTTATGAAATTATTGTGTTTACTGACCTGACCTGACCGGTCAACAGCCATTCTGGACCACTGCGGCTCTTCCTGTGCCTCCTGATGAGCCACTCGTCTTGGGTCAACATGCTCAAACATCATTCATTTCTTTTTTCATATTTATTTACCTATTTCAATCAGACTCTGTAGCAATACATTTTTGTTCTTTTCCACAAAAAAATGAAATGCTCTTATTAGTTGACATGCAGAGGGGTTGATATCAAAGTAGAAACACAAAGAACATAAAAAATAAATTAACAGTCTCACAGCAGTCAAACTAAAGAACCTTGATGTCATGACCACTCAGCGCCTATATATCCGTGATCAGCTGATTGTCAAGGGGAGTCTCTACACTCCACAAAAATTACAATAGTTTACAATGAGTCGATTTCCACTGCCCATATTTCAATTCATCAACAAATCAAACCACCATCTCCCCCTGACCTCAACCTAGAACAGTTTACTGCCTGAACATTGACACACCTTAACTGTAGAGGTGACAGAACATAACTGTTGTATGATCATATCAATTGTATGCTGAAACTATGGCTGAGGAGGTAGAGCGGGTTGTCCACAGATTGGAAGGTCAGTGGTTGGATTCCCAGCTCCTCTAGTCTGTATTTGTCTGCAAATATATTTGAGCAAGATACTGAACCCCAAAACTGGGAGAGTGCGCATGTACAGTATAGCAGAAAAGTGCTATACATGTAGAGAAAATCGTGTGAACGGGTGAATGTGGTTTGAGTTGTCAATAAGACGTTTATCATTTTGTAACAATTTTTAAAGGCACTGACCAAAGACCTGTTTTGTCATTTTATTTTGGAGGAGTTTAGTGCTTTACAGAATATCTTTACTTTTTTTGTGAAAATTTGTGAAATAAATTAAATAAATCACCATGAAATAAATAAAAAAAAAAAAAAAATAACTAAAAAAATAATATATGTATACTGTAGGTTGATCACCCAAACAATTCGTGGGAGTGGACAATATTAGATTAAAAGAAATCAATACAGTGACATCTTTGCTGAAGCTGAAGCAAGCCCAAGTGTTTAGCACAACAAATACAAGTTGACTCATTGTTATAAGAAGTAAATAATACAGACAGCAACACATATTTCTATTATTATTAGTACTTGCTACAAAGCCAGTTGGCTACTAGAGACAAGTGAAATTCAACTGTCCTTTCCCTTCTGTATTGTGAATGTCTGAAGAGACATTGTCATTCACATCTACGCTTTTGTTTTGGAAAAGAAAATGGTGGAGCTGCTGTGGGGGTTCAGAATACATATGTTGAGTAACAGAGCTGCAAACAGAACAGTGGCTTCTTGTGAAGAGGTGGTGGAATGAGATAGACGGATGGAAGGAGCAAGAGCAAAAAATATGTTACAAAAACAGAAGGAAAAGCAATACAGAGATTGAGAGTGGAGAAGAGGAAAAGACCATTTTCCATCCATTTCCTGAGCACCTTAAGCGATAAGATGATTTACTGTCAAATCTGCTGATGGAGTATCAATAATCTCAGCCAATCCCCTCCACTCAGCCATCACTGCACTCTCATACAGAACCCTGGGCGAGGAGCCAGAGCAGAGACATTAATACAAAAGAGTGAAATGGCGGAGAGGGTGTGTTTGTTTTGTGTATGTATGCACCAAGAACATAGCCAGGCAGAGGGTGTTTCTCTGCCTAGAGAAAGAAAGCTCCTCAATTTTCCACTTGAGCAGATTTCAATTTACACACACAACCCCCTCTGTGACTTCATCCCCTCTTTGTTATTGACAGCGTTTAGGGCTGCTGTGATAAAGGATTGGACATTTAGTGTTTTTTATTCCTTTTCTTTCATTGAAAGGACACTTGCTTATACAGGAAACTGTTTATAAAAAGCAGCTTTGTGGCAAGGGATATAAACTATGAAGGTAGCACAGTGAGATCTATAGTTTGTTTGTGGGTTTACAGTGAACAATACAAGCATGAAGAAGGCTGATAATGTGCACTGTAAATTACTGATTTATTTTCTTTCTTTCTTTTTTTTTTTTTTTTTTACAAAATACCATGTTGGATAGAACAGCAGTGACATATCTGAAAATAAAATTTAGACAAGCCATCCAACACTTGCACACATTTGTAGATTCTAAAAGATACTGCAGAGACAACCAGGTGTTACTAGAATCAGGGTCATGTTAAAGACCGGCCATTCTGCTGGCCTGTTTATATAAAACAGTTAATATAATTTAGTAAGAATCCTTAATGTTTTCTGATCTCATAATTTGCTGTTAATGCAAACTCAACACTTCCTTCATGTTTCCCTAATGTCCTAAAAAGGGTAGCACTGAAACTATGAACGGACTAATCAATTAGCCAATCAGTAGAAGATGAACAAGCACAGTTTTGATTATCTATCAATAGTGTCAGTAAAATGCAAAAATGCCCAACATTTTCTGTTTGAGAGCTTTTAACTTACTTATAATCTACCTCAAAATCATCCATGGAACGCCATTGTACTTGATGTTGATATAGTACATGGCAACCTCCAGCAGTCAACTCTAGGTCTCTGAAGTTGATTGCTTGCATGCCTACACAAGCACTCTGTTTTTCAGTGTCAGTGATTGAGTGATTTTCTGCTGTTGTGAATTATCACATCAGTATGGAGTCTTTAGGTTGGTGATGAGGGTTTCTCTCACTGGAAAGTGTACACGTCTGCTGTTTATTTATGACTCAGTTATGTTACTGTTAACCAACTAGAGGCCTGTGCTACAAAGTAGGATTTGAGGTTATCGCAAATGGAAAAAAGAAAGACAGGAAGTAAAACCCAGGGATGCACAAAAAATGTCATTTCAAAATAAAGTTATAACTGATATTTTGTAATAACAATATATCAATTGACAATTTTTGACAATGTGACCATATGAAGTGTCTCATATTCATTGGTTCATAGCATCATTTTCGATTTAAAAAGCTAGAAGAACCACTGTACACCACAGTACGTCCTCAGACCAAACGGCAGATACACACAGTTAGCGACAAGCTTCTGAACACGTGTATGAGAAGGGGGGAACACCAGAACGCAACAGAGTTCAGTTGGGTTCAGAGTGGGTGGATTAGGGGTTGGATTCAAAATCATAGCCAACATACAACATATAAATACGTACATACAAATAAGCACTCAATTCATTTCAGTGTGACTTATTCCATGGTCACATCAGTGTTTTGGAGGTGGTAAATCTATCATACAAAAGATCATATAAAAAAGAGAGTTTCTTCCTGTCTGTGTGGAGCAGCTGCTACAAGAGTGAACATGAGTGATCCAGGAACATTCCCCAGATCTGTGTGTGGTTGCTATGAAATCGATTAAAAATCCCGCACACTGTCTGACTTGCAATAAACTATTTATTGGCAACTTTTTGGTATTAGACATTCAGCAGGAGAATCTTTTTTAATGTTGCAAAGAAATTGTTTGTTGCAAGTCAGACAGTGTGGATTTTTTAATTGCTACTTTGGATCCACTCATCCTGCTCCTACACGCCTTCTTTACTGAATAGTGGCCCCCGATTCATGGGGCCACAGAATAAGCCACAAACTCCAGGCTTTAGTGTTGAATACAGAAATCATCTCATAATATTCAAAAGTTACAGAGCTCATTTTCAAAAGAGCGCCGCATTAAAGAGGATGTGCGCAGTATAGATCCTCTGTGGTCTGTTTAAGTCCAACAGTCTCTCTACACTACAAAAAGTCTTGGGAGGAGTGATGATGACTCCATATTGAAGTTATAAAAGATGTCCAAAATGCTGTGGAGAACAAGCTACTGCTACTCACCTGTTGTCCACCTCCATCACCTGTCTGTCATCATTCCAGATTGATATCAGGATAATTATTAGGATTAGGTCACCTTATTTTTCTCACTTGTTACTTTTGACAGATTTGTTGTGACCACCATGTTAGAGGGAGCTTTCTCTCTTTGGACTCAGCTGTGATGTCCAAGCTCTTGATTCCTTCTTTTACATCAGCTCTTCTATTAGCTTGTGGCGAAATCACTCATATCAAATAATTTCTGGAATGTGATGAGCAAAAATATGACATTCTTTTTTATAGGGACCATGTCTCAACCTCTGTTTGACCACTGCTTTCAGCACACTCAGCAGGTACTTGAAAAAATACACTGAGCAACATTAGTAGTTGCTGACTGTTCTGGATTCTGAGTTCCAGCTTGTAGTCATGGATCTCTCCTAGTTCCAAGCATGGGTGACCTGGATGGAGCTCTCTCCGCATTTCCATAAACCTTGGATTTCTGCTGCTGCCTGTCATCAATCTGTGTATATTGTTTAGTTCTAACTTGGGGGCCCCTGGTAGCTCTCAAGTCCAACCCATGGAACTTTGCTGCATGTCATCATCCCCTCTATCTGTCCCTGACTTTCCTGTCTCTCTTTCACTGTGTCTCTCAAAATAGAATTTTAGAAGTATATGCACAGAGTCCTTGTTTCCTGACATAAGGGAGGTGAACCTATTCTAAATATTTGCATTGTTCCTTTAAGGTAATAACTCCCTTTAAACCTTGATAACCCAATTATCACCAGTATAATTAAAATTCATATACACAGATGTGCACTGCATTCACCTTGAGAACAGTTATAATTTTAATTTCATCTTGAGCTCTTTCCTTGTTTCATAAGAAACATGACAATGCAGTTTGTTGTATTAACCAATCTTAATCATTGTAATTTTATCAGAGGTATTTGATCAAAGTAAATATATCCATCTTTGGTCATACTGTAACACTGCAGGAAACTAACACTTTCCTTGCCCTATTACAGGTGGTATATAAGAACAATGACATCCGACTTGAGTTGTCCCGTCTGGCTCGGATTGTGGACCCTAAGATGAAAATCCAGGGTGAGGTGTCCTACAAGTGTGAGAACGTGGCCACGTTGGACCCCATTTCTTTCGAGACTCCTGAGGCCTACATCAGCCTCCCCAAGTGGAACACCAAGCGGATGGGATCCATCTCTTTTGATTTCCGTACAACTGAGCCCAACGGCCTCATCCTCTTCACTCATGGCAAACCCCAGGAGCGCAAAGATGCTGCTCGCAGCCAGAAGAACACCAAGGTCAGTCCATAATCATCAAGATCACTTAATGACTAATTTCAGTTCTGTTTTAACAAATGTCATTCTAATGATATCTGTTTAGGGTCAGCAGAAAGACGTGTTTAGCCATTTAAAAAAAAAAAATGCCCACTAAAAACGGTAATATCAGTTTACATCTTATTTAAAATATTTTCACCACTTTATCTCTATGTCAAACACCCCTTTACTTTGGAACTACATTTTGTTTTCCTATGAACAAACCTACACCTACACTTTGTCTGACTCAAACAGCTGATCTGGTGAGTAGTACAGTGCACACCATAGGTGCCCTTGAGCGTAGTAATGTGGTAGTTCAACAGTTTACAAACTGTAGTTCCAAAGGAAAGGTCTGTTTGATGTCAAGATAAACTGGTGAAAATATTCAAAATAAAGCAACACTTCAACTGATATTAGCTTCTGTACTGGTGCTCATGCTGCTTCTCCAAACTGGAAGCTGATCCAAACTGAATACTTACAATTAAATAATCAAACCTGAATTATATGTTGCATTCCTTTTGCAAGTATCTGACTGAATGGTAATACATTTTTGGCCTTGTGCAGGTGGATTTCTTTGCTGTAGAACTACTGGATGGCAGCCTGTACCTGCTGTTGGACATGGGCTCAGGGACTATAAAGGTGAAGGCCACTCAGACAAAGGTCAATGATGGTGCCTGGTATCACGTGGACATCCAGAGAGATGGACGCTCAGGTCAGTTGTGTTGGTGAAGTCGGTGGAATAATCATGTCCAAGAATTGACTTTACAAATTAGATTTGTTTCTTACCGAGCAAAAATTGAAATAAACTGAATTTAATTAAGTTCTAAAATGCAATTAAGTTGTTTTCAAGGTATGAGGAAGTAAATAAGGGACTCATTAGATGTTATCAAATGTATAATGAGGTGGATATCTTTTAAAATATAGCAAACACATATTTTCTCCCCAGTAACCACTTTTATCAACAAGCCCAAATTAGAACTCCACCCCCACAGATATCCACCCTCTTTTTAGTTACATGGTTCATACTTTGTCCAAGTTCACCTTCAGATACAGATCATGCCACTCATCAAAGCTATGACCTCCAAATACAACTGGACAACATCTATCACATACTAAAATAATAATAATAATAAGAAGAACTGAAAACAAGTATACCTGATAATAACCAGATTCCGTTTCAAAGATATTCCTCTACATAATGTCACTTTATTGTCAGGATTATGTTTGCAAGATGAAAATAAGGCATGTCCAAGTTTACACAAAACAACTCAAGATGTTGGAGGGATTGTGGGGAAAAATATTACTGATTATGTACATATTCTTTTTAAATATAAACAAATACAAACCTAATGGTCATATTTTACACACAATAAAACAGACGTTCAAGTGAGTGTGGTATCTAGAACAATTAGGTTTATGTGGGAACTTGAAAGTATAGATATTTATGTAAATATGGTGTTCATATACGCACTATGATCAGTAATAACTATGCTGCTACTCTCTATTGCTTTACCTATGCACTGTCTTCTGGGTTGGTGTGAGGTAGGGCTGAACAATGTGCAAAAAATATCATGTTGTGATTATTTTTGGCAGATATTGCGATTGTGATAGGAGTTACTTTTTCAGTTTCAGTCAGTCACATTTTTACACTTCATTTTCACTGAAACAATATAATGTTTGTACTACACATTCATGTTCCATTACGTCTGGAGAGTATGATATGTAGGCTGAGGAATCTCTGTAGCACCACAACACTTATGGGGCTAACAATGTAAAACAATGTTGTGACACATTTTACCTTCATCAAACAAATTGTGGCTCCAGCAATTTGGATATTCCACTTGGCCATATTGAGATTTCAACTGTATTTCGATTAATTGTGCAGCTCTAGTGTGATGATTAAAAAAAAAAGTTGAGGTGAAAAGTTTTGTGTCATAATGTTTAAATAACAGGAAATGTATATTGTACTAACTACAAAAAGTGTAAAAAAAATACAGTTAAGTAATAAATTAACAAGAAGTACACTAAATGTTTCTTTTTTATAATCTAGTCAGGATGAATAGCTGTTCATTATTGTGTGTAGAATGTTTTCTTCCTGACATCATCATTCTATCTTGTACCACACCCACCACAGGCACCATCTCTGTAAACAGCAGAAGGACACCATTCACAGCCAGTGGTGAGAGTGAGATTCTGGACTTGGAGGGTGACATGTATTTGGGGGGGCTTCCTGTTGACCGCACCAACCTCATCCTGCCCACTGAGCTGTGGACAGCGATGCTCAACTACGGCTACGTGGGCTGTATTCGTGACCTTTTCATTGATGGTCGAAGCAAAGACATCCGTCAGATCGCTGAGGCCCAAAATGGTGCTGGAATCAAACCCTCATGCAACAAGCAAACGGGCAAGCAGTGTGAGAGCTACCCATGCAAGAACCGGGGGGTCTGCAAAGAAGGCTGGAACAGATTCATCTGTGACTGCACTGGGACTGGCTACTGGTCACGCACCTGCGAGAGAGGTAAATGATTGCATGTCTAGTTCTCTTACATGAACTCTAGATACTACTTTCTAAGAGAGACCACAGTCTTTCAGGCTCCCTTAAAAGACTGGAGCAGGAAAGTGACCACTCACAGACTAACTGGTAATATGAGCCAGATTAGAACTGTGTCCCATGTAAAGAATAGGTTCACAGGTTACTCAGCTGAACCTGTGCCTACTGCCCGAGGTGTATTATCACCTCAGTGTGGTCCCATTACAAGAACAAAATAATCAAATAAACAACTGGTGTGCAGTAGATTTATGGATACTGAGAATATAATATCTGTGTCCTCCACAGTTGGACATGATTAGACATTTCTGAGCAATATTTGCACAAGCCTGAACAGGTCAGTCTTTTTGACACAAAACAGTTTCAGTCTTGAAATGCAGTATATGAGGGAGGAGGTCTCTGAAACACAGCTTCTATATCAACAGTGAGCAGAGGTGCGTGGAGTGTCACTGTGTCTGCGGTTTTATTTGTGTTTGAATGATGGTATTTGATCTTTGGTTTGAGTCACATTGGAAAAGTACTGTTTTTCTTAACTGTATGGTGTCTTAGTTACAGTTTTTTGCAATTACTTACCCACAAAAAGTCAATGCTTAGACCAAAGCATCAAACCTGGTGGAACGATTGTAAAAAAAAAAAAAAAAAAAAAAAAAAA
>NW_019525087.1:36020-64813 GCF_002814215.2 Seriola lalandi dorsalis
GGGGAGAGAGAGCGGTGAGCCTTTAACTCACTGTCGGGGGGCAACGGCTCCCCTGTGTAGACTATCGTCAGGCTTCCGTGTGATGATCCTGAGGTGTTGCCTGTCTGCTTCTCTGTAAAAGAATGAGCGCTCAGAAACCAGGTGAGTATATACTTGCTGTGATTGCTGCAGGTGTGGGTTGAGTGAGTGGCTTATTAACAGATGGGCTGCAGGTGAGACCACTGCCATGTGCACAGTGGCTGCAGAACACTCACTGGATAGAACACTCCCTCTACCACCTCCCCCAACCTGAGCCTGGGCCTCCACCCCCAGGGCGAGACAGGCTGTGTTGTTTCCCCTGGTTTGCCACACAGCCCCCGACACGACATTATATGAAGAAGGAGAAGTACTAACACTTATTTCTTCCACTTCAAGAGCTGCTTGGAAACCTAAACAATGTTAATACACGTGACGGTCTAGGAGATCGTTGTGGCAGCTTTATTGGGTGCTAGAATGCTGGTGGTCCTAGTGTTAAACAAAGAACCAAAACTATAAACACATTTTCTACTGTTTTCAGTTCTAAAACACACACTTACAAAAACAATAAACACTTTTTCTTACATTACACACTTTTTCCAAGACTTAAATCTTACAATCATTGGGCAAACACGTCTTTTTCAAACTGCAACACAAACATGAAATTTGCACCACACACACACACACACACACACACACGCACACACACACACACACCTGAAAACATTTATGCAGAAATTGAACACCACTCAGTCTGAGCCTCAGTGCTTCAGGTAGAGCTCAGGTGACCTGCGAGAACTTTGCAAACATGGAAGCAGTGACAGTGAGAGGAAGAGGAAGACAGAGGAGGTGGAGGATGAGGGCCAGAACAAAGAAGACCTGGCGATCTTCAGATGACAGTAGGGCCACTTTGCTGGACTATGTCATAAATCATGGCCTGACACTGAGGGAGGCTGAGCAGAGAGTCCAGCCCAAACCTCAGTTGCTACAGAGTCACATCCATAATGCAGACATCCAGACTGGAGAACAGGTCTTCAACTTTCTAAACTGAACCTTTCAGTACATCGACACTCTGCCACATCTTGAGTCAAACACCATCTTACGATGATGTAGCTGTACAGGTTCCATATGAGAGGAACAGCGTTAGAGTCAAAGACCTTCTCTGTGAATATGTGGAAGTATCACTGAGCTGTAGAGTGATGGAGTGATGGCAGCAGAATGTGTTGTGTTGTCAATGTGTACATTCCAACAAAGCAGAATGTGTACTGCATTAGTGCCCCTATTCTGGGGGTGGTGTCTGTGGGGGTATCTGCCTATCTGTCCTAACCAACCCCCAGCCCCCTCCCTGTATGACAATGTAGACATTGCAATCCCATGTTTTTTACACCCAAGTTCTGTACAAACCTGCTCTGGTAAAAAATCATCAGTGTGTTGTTGCTGCTTTCAAAGAGTCATTCAGTTTTTTTTTTATATATAAATGTCATTGTGAAAGAGGATTGTCAGGTGTTGATTGCAGTGTTTCATTTTGACATAGAAGTGAGATGTTCACCTCCAAGTACTCTGTTGTTTGGCTTGTGTGTCGAGTTTCGACACAATAAGCCAAAATCTGAAATAAGTGTGTAAGCAATATCGCAAAAAACTGTAAATGGTTTTTTTAGTCCTGTGCAACTTGTATGTCTTCAAAGTATGAAGGTATCATTTTGAAAGTTTTGTAATGAGCAGCTCAGAAACCATGACGAATAGGAGGTGATACAAAGGGGTAAAGCAAAGAAAACCGTTCACTTACTCAAACCTAAAACAAACAAATGCAAATATCGAACACGTTAAGGTGTGACGGTCAGTAAATCAGTAGAGTGACTGTAGGCTGATGATAAAAAAGTCAAGTGTTGGATGGTAAAAGGAAAAAAAAAAAAAGAAATACATGGAGCTCTCTCTCCCACATGGTACAAGTGCATTTCTATAAAATCAGGAACACCAGGCACACATGAAAGTATTACCAGATCTGAAACTAATATCACTCAAAAATCCAAATGAATGAATTTACTGTACCTTCAAGATTACTATACATTGAATCCTCTCAGCTGCTGCACATGTGCAAATGTAAACTCCATGACCAGCATTCTCTTTAATTCCTTCTCATTGTAGGTAGTTTATTCAACTCAGATTCTACTCCGATTTTTTTTTTTTTAGTAAACATCTTAGAAATTGCCACATTGTAAAACACACTCAGAAAATAGCAAAGAAAGATTACATGAATTCTTATCAAAAGAACTTCTCACACTGTAACAAAATACTGTACAGTGACCCAGCAATGTTAGTTAACTGTTAGCACAGCATGGCAATTAATCAACAACAGTCACCGGAGAATGGAATAAACAATCATTCAATCCTCGCCTACTTCGCTAGTTACTCCTCATAATCCATTTTGAGACAGACTTCATTCTGAAGAACCTTTAACTAACTTTTTGTCTTGCATTCTTACCTTATACTGCACATGGTTCGCTTTTGCTTTAGCTTGCTACTGTTCTGCTGTCTCTCTATCCTGGAAGCGCTGTTTGTTTTTTATTCTGCAGCACCACTGCTGGACTAAAACAGCTATTGCTGATGAGAAAAATACTGGAAATAAGTTCACCTTTATTATAGGCTATTTTGAGTGGGTTACATAAACTTAATAAAGAACCAAAAGGTAACCCTCTGGGCCCATTGTAGCAATGTGTAACAGAGCCAGCAATACAGTTATTTAAAACCCTATGTTAACAAGTTACCTTCATATGTTCAGGACAAGACAGATGTTGTGGAGTTGATGACTGATGGATCTGGTAGGAATGTGTTTTGTTAATGAGTATGACTTACTTTTATGTCTAAGAATAATACACTATCTATTAAGAAATTATTAATTAAAGTTAGTACTATAAATTAATAATATGGGGCACCACCCGGAGACCGGGACAATAACCAAACCAGGTTGCAGTCTCACAACCTAAATAGTTAATTTACGTAGCTGACCTCCTGGAGTCCATGACTACAAGTGACTAAACAAGGTAACGTTGGAGTTCTGACTCTCTCAATCAGCCATAGATCACAATAAACATGTACAATAAGGACTGAAAGATTTCTCTTTAAACTATACTGTTTTTTTAATCTCAACACAAATCAACAAAGTTAACCACAGTCTGGATTAATAACACTATTCTACCAATCATCCAACTAACTAAACATACAGTAGACACAGCAATACAGTAAACACATTCAGATGGTGGGTGTGTGTGTGTAGATCCAAGATGGCGGACGTGACTTGGTGAGGGTCGCGTTACCTGAGCCGAAATGGCAGACTTGGTTTGTCTTGGCTAGACAACACCAAGCAGCACCGACTAGCGGTCGGGACTCTTGTGCTCACTCAACTTAAAATCCTCACCACCCGTGGCTAGTGGGGAGGGATGTTCAGTGTGTATGTGGAGGTCTGAATGTGTGTGTTGGTAGAGAGAGAGAAAGAGAGGAAAGGCGACTCGCAGCAGAGTCGGGCGACTGTGAGAGGAGAGCGGCAGACGCTAGACCCACAGAGAGCATGCATATGGCAGGGAGGCTGTATGCCCGTTGTCAGCACAGAAACACAGCAGAGTCTACGTGAGCGGAGGGTAGTGGGCGTAGGTTTTCTGTGACTCCATGAAGAAGTAACTTTTTCCTCCTGCAGGCAAAAACAAGAAGGCTGAGCTGCGCTGGCGGAATCTCATATCGGATCCTTTGTGTTTGGCTGAACACAGGAGGAAGTCTCAACTCGTCCAGCGAGGGGAGAATCTCTGTGAAGAAAAAGGGGAAACAAACGTGCAGGGGATTGGTAACCTCCTTCAGTAAACTAGCTCCCAGAGAAAGCAAACTGTCTCTGGTGTAGTTCCTATGGAAAGGGGATGGTGCGTATTTACAGTAGGCATTTATAGATGGGGTGACGACATGGCCGTGAAGTCAGGATTTCCTGCATCTCTGCCAATTAGGAGTGTGAGTTTGAGACTCCCCAGATTCTGCTTCAGGTGTGAAACATGGAATTTGGTGGGAGTTGGAGTCTGTGAGGCGGCCTTAGGCGCTTATTCCTTTGTTCAGGGGGTTGAACACAAAAGACCATGATTGGGGGTCAGGCTTCAGAGGTTACCACTATGCCTGATCAGGCCTGCTCTGTCTGACCAGGCCTGCTCTGTCTGACCACATGTTCAGGCCCAACAAGGACACTGTTTGGGACTTTACGCTTACCATGGATGTTGAAGAATTACACACATATAGATGATTCTCATGGCCTTAGAGCTGTCAGTCATCATGTCAGATGGAGAGGAACTGACACCCCTTAGAGGCTTAACTGTTGATCTTACTGACTGGATGTTCCTGATTCAAGACAGATTTACAGTTTTTTACTATTGCAAAAACACAATTCCTGAAACCAGGACCCTGTTTGTCAAAGCTCCATACACACAAACCGAAACATACCAAAAAATACAAAACATCTTAAATCTCTTGCAAAAGCAAGCACTACATAAGAAACTAACCTTAACCCCATATGAAGGGCAGACAATGTTGTTTGGAGACTGGAAACTTTTTAAGGGATATTCCAAAAAGCAGGACCAGGCTGTAAAATGAGCTCAAAAATATACCAAACAGAGGAAAAATTAACCTGGGAAATTCAACAAGAAACATACATAACCAAAAAATAAATAAATAATTCAACCTCCCAGCAAGCTTTCTCTACTCTTTTGACCACCAAACGGCGTTTACCCTCTCTTCACACCTGACTGGAGTGTACCATCAGCTCAGGTAAGAGTCTGGGTGTGAGCTAAACAAACACCAGACTCCCCAAGCACATCAAACCCACACACCTGGTAAACACTAGATTTTCTGTTCCTGCTGATTGTCGGCTATATATGATCAATCTATGATAAGTAGAGAAATGATTCTATAGTGCACAAGGTTCAGCCCACTGCCATCTACAACAGAACAGTTATATCTGTCTTACCTGAAACCCAGTCCCTCAGTACTGAGAAGACCTAATGATGCACACTTGTTTCCCCTCTCCCTGATTGAGCTGCTGATTTACCCACTAACCCAGACGGACAAGTGAAAACATGCAGAGTGAAGTGACCCTTCCAACACTGGCCTACAGACAAACACCATATCTCACAACAAATGTATTCATTAATCAAAAACCTTAAGAATTAATAGAAACATCAAGTTTACATAAACTTAAAACACATTTTTTTAACTACTCCACAGAGTTCGTAGTGTCGGCACATCTGTAAGGGCATCTATTTTGTGCATGACACAAGTAATTTTTCCAACATTTGTTTAAGGGACTGCACTTCACAAATTAGATGGCATTATGTCAGCATGGCCAGCTCTGGCAATGTTGGCACTCTAGTCATCTATAACTAAGGATGGGAATTGAGAACCAGTTCCAGTTGAGAACTGGTTCGATCCATCGACATCATTTGCTTTTAAGCTTAACGATTCCCTTATCGATGCCTTCCACTTAGTTCCGCCTTTCAAAACGATGTCACGTTTTCACGAGAGGCAGTCAGCGCAAATGACAACAAAGGAGTCGTGGAAGTGTGGCTTAATTTCACACAAAATGACACTGACAGCGCAACATGCAGTGTCTGGCACTACGATTGCAAGCAAGGGTGGAAACACCAGCGACATACTGAAACATTTGTCGACGCAGCACGGTATTAAATAGCAGGAGTGCTGTGATTGACGCTCTACGCCTCCAGTCAAGGAGTGCTTCCTAGTCTCAGCAGATTAGTGAATGTACGTATTAGTATAATGTGTCGGTCGTGAATGAGCCGGTGATGATAGCATGTTGCTAGCACCATGAGCGGACGAGCAAATACGAGTGGCCTTCACAGCAGTCGCCTCCTGTTTGATGGAGACGAAAAGAAAAGAATTATGAAATATGGGAGGCGAAATTTTTGGGCCACCTTCATTTGGAAGGGTTAAAGGACACAATTTTAACAGAGCCCACCAACGATGACACGGATGAGTTGCTTGAAGACGTAGGAAAGAATGCGGAAGCCTATGCAGAACTAATTCAGTTTTTGGACGATAAGAGTTTGTCACTGGTGATGCGGGAGGCTGCCGACGACGGGCAGGAAGCCCTGCGCATTTTAAGAGACTACTATCAAGGTAAAGGAAAGCCACGGATCATAAGCCTTTACACAGAATTGACTTCACTCCAGAAGTCAGAGGGTGAAAGTGTGACTGAGTGCGTGATCCGGGCGGAGACCGCAATCACTGCGCTAAGAAATGCCGGTGAAACCTTAAGTGACGGACTTTTGGTAGCGATGGTGTTGAAAGGTTTGCCGGAGTCTTTCAAACCATTCGCGATCCATGTCACACAGCGTGATGAGACGATATCTTTTGCTGAATTCAAAACAAATTTACACAGCTATGAGTGTCACGGGGAGTGGCAGGACCCAAATGCAACACAAACTCTCAGTAGCAGAAGCAGTGGTCTTTATTGCACTCAAAACAGGTAAACAATAAACTGGGCTCAGGTCAATATACACAGTTCTTGCAGTAGTGCTCATACTTAGCTTGAAAAGCAAGCGCTAAGGTGGGACTCGAGACCGGGCAGGCAGGCTTGACAAGGATATGAGCAGGGTCGAGAGCCTGTGGACAGGCAGTGATGCAGATGAATCCAGAGGGAGCAACAGAAGGATTGTTGGGGACAAGCAGAGGATCGACGAACCAGCAGGACAGGGAAAACTAAAGTGGTGAAACACCACACAGCCACAAGCAGACGGAGACCAGAAAACTTACAGGCAAAACTCGTGGTCAGGAACGGAAGGCTGTAGTGTTTGCCGGGGCAGAGAAGAGAAGAGAAGAGAAGAGGCGAGGCGAGCCGAGTCAGTACCGGAAAGTCAGTCCACAGGTTAGTGCTGGAAGGTCAGGCATGAAGCGAAGACAATCTGGCACTGAGTGAATGAAACAGATCTGCTTATAAAGTGGCTAGGTAATGAGACTCAGCTGGGAACACCAGGTGTGGCAGATTTGGCTGATGAGGTGTGGCCAGAGGGTGAGTGAGTGGAAATTTCCACCACAGCAGAACAGCAAAGTAGATTGTGACAATGAGGACACAGAGAAAATGCGCGCAGCAGCAACAAATGACAATGTGGTGTACGTGCGACAGCAGAGAGGGAGACCCGCTGTGGCGGGTGACTATGGAGCCGAGAAGGCCGCGGCGGAGGTGGTGTGTTTTAAATGCGGCATGAAGGGACACCTGGAGACGGAAACAGCGGCGGGACCGAGACGACGCACGAAAGGTTTCCGGGGAGACAGCTGACCAGGACAAGGAATACGTCTTCCAAGTGAGCGAGGGAGCAGCAGGAGTGAACGTGAGAGGCCTGATGGTCGACTGCGTGGCGACCTCGCACATTGTCACAGACCTCACAAAGTATAAAAGGTTTGACGACGGGTTCCAGGCCAAGACACACTGCGTGGAGCTGGCGGACGGTACGCGGTGCAAGGGCGAAGACACCTGATCACAACGCTGAGGCAGGCACTATATGTTCCATCTTACCCACAGGACATTCTATCTGTGAAAGCAGCTACTGCCAACGGAGCGACGGTGATCTTCAATAACGGGAAAGACGTTCTGATCCACAAAGACGGTACCAAATTCCACATACAAGTACATGATAGACTATATTATTTGCATACAGTAAATAATAATGATGACGATGAATGTGATGATCAATGCAAGGGATGTCATGATATGCAGACATGGCATGAGATACTTGGACACTGCAATTACAATGACATTCGGAAGTTACAAGATGTTGTGGACGGTATGAAAATTAAGTGATTCAACAAACAAACCTCTACATTGTGAAGTGTGCACTCAGGGAAAGTTTTACCAGACGAGAAACAGAGACCCTGATGTGAGGGCTAAAACCCCTCTAGAGCTAGTACATACAGACTTGGCAGAACCAATTCACCCAGAGTCGAGAGATGGGTACAGATATGCACTTTCATTTACTGATGATTTTTCCAGTACAGTGTTTGAGTATTTCTTGAAGAATAAAAATGACAGTACTAGCTACAGAGAAGTTTTTAGCTGATACTGCTCCATACGGCAAAGTGAAATGCTTCAGATCTGATAATGGTACTGAATTCACAGGAAAAGCATACCAGACATTACTCATTATAAATGCAATCAGGCATCAAACATCAGCACCATATTCTCCCCACCAAAATGGAACTGCGGAGCGAAATTGGCACATACTTTTTGACATGGCAAGGTGCATGCTAATCAAAAGCGGTTTGGCAAAACAACTGTGGACTTACGCAGTCCAGACCGCTGCTGTGGTTAGGAATAGGTGTTTCAATAAACGCACAGGGCAGACACCATTCCAGATGTTGACAGGAAGACGGCCAAATTTGTCTAAAATGCATAGGTTTGGTTCAGGGTGTTTTGCTTATACACAAGACAAGAGAAAACTTGATCCACTTGAACTTGAACCATCCGGGTATGACAAAAACAGTCCTGCATACATTGTTTACTTTCCTGTTGGTAAAAAGGTGCAGAAGCACAGATTAGTAAAGTTTGTGGCTAAATCAGGTATAGAAAGACAGACACAGACTAATTTTGCACCTGAGGATGATGACTTCATACAGTACAGGTCCAGAAGTCCAGATCACCATGTTAAAGCAGAACAGAGACCTGAAGTCAGCCACCACAAACCCCAGTCAGTTGAGGTCAAGTGTGAGCCTGAGTCTAAGCGTTACCCTACCAGAGAGAGGAGGAGGCCAGACAGATACACAGACTGTCGTGTGTCTAAAAACATGTCTAGGGGGAGACTGATCAAGTCCAGAGTAACTTAGATTACAGTTATCGAGTGATGTGTAACATACCTGTGTCATTTACAGAAGCTGTAACCTTGGATAAATCAAGAGAATGGGTCGAAGCAATGGATGAGGAAATGCATTCCCTTAGGGAGAACAACACATTTACCCTGACCAACCTGCCTGAGGGCAAGAAAGCAGTGGGGGGTTGATGGGTGTAAGCTATTAAAACCAATGTTGATGGATCTGAAAAATACAAGGCCCGATATGTTGCTAAGGGGTACAGTCAAAAGGTGGGTGTGGATTATGAGGAGACATTTTCTCCCACAGCTAATATGACTAGTGTCAGAGTTTTGATGCAGAAGGCAGCACAAGAAAATTTGATCGTACACCAAATGGATGTTAAGACTGCCTTAAGACTGCCATTTAAATGCCCATATAGACTGTGAGATTTACATGGAACAGCCAGAGGGGTACAAGGGGAAATCTCACACAGACACAGAGTTAGTGTGCAAGCTAGAGAGGTCATTGTATGGGCTGAAACAATTGGGTAGGAATTGGAATAAGTTGAGTGACATGAGTATTTGACACAAAACAAGTTTCTACAAAACCAGGCTGATCACTGTGTTTACACACGAGAAAGAGAACATGAAAAGGTGATCTAGGTAAACTAAGACATTTTCTTGGTATTGATTTTGAACAGAGCAACAACTGTAACAATGTCTCAAGCAAAGTATGTTGAGAAAATTCTTAAAAAGGTTTAACATGCATGATTGTAAACCCAGATCAACACCTTGTGAACAGAAATTGAACTACACAGATGATGCTAAATTGATGAATGATGTTTCAAGATACAGAGAAGCAGTAGGTAGTCTGATTTATCTGACTGTTTGTGCAAGACCTGATTTAAGTTTCATTGTGAGCAAACTGTCACAGTATTTTAATGAACCTACTGATCAGCATTTTGGGACAGTCAAACACGTGCTGAGGTATCGTAGAGGGACAAGTAATAAGAAGTTGTGTTACAGAAAATGTGATGAGAACCTGGGTATCCATGCCTACACTGATGCAAACTGGGCTGGTGATGTAAATGATCGACGAAGTACGACTGGGTATTGTGTAAGCCTGACTAAGAGCGGCATTTTGGTGTCGTGGAAGACAAAAAAGCAGCCTACTGTAGCACTGTCCACGTGTGAGGCAGAGTATATTGCTCTGGCTGCAACCATCCAATAGTGTCTGTACCTCACACAACTTTTAAGTGGCTTTGATAAACATGTATATGTAATACCCAGGGTGTATGAAGACAACCAAGGTACAATTGCTTCAGCTAAGAACCCAGTCAGTAGGCAGCGATGTAAACATGTGGACATTAAGTACCACTTCATACGTTCTACTGTAAATGATGGTAAGGTGTCATTAGAATTATTGTCCAACTGACCAGATGGTTGCGGATGTAATGACCAAGCCTGCAACAAAATTTAAATTGGCTAAATTTGCCAGATTTATGTTTGGGGAAAACTGAAAAAAGAGCGATATGCCAAGCAGCAGAGCGTCTCTCGTTTTTCTTTTACGCTTTCTTTTGCTCCATGTTCGGTTCTGTCGCGGTTCACAACGCGTAGCCGCTGTACGGGATGCTCTGTCAACAGAATCGATAAAGAATTGGATCGATAAGCAGAATCGATAATGGCATTGGTATCAATAAAATCTCATCAGTTCCCATCCCTATCTATGACACCAAGTTTAATCTTTCAAGAAGTTGCCATTGTTGGGGTGGTAGAGTGAGTCTGTGGATCTTCTCAGGGCCATATGTGTCTCTGCAAGAGACTGGATTATCGCCACTTTTCTTTTCAAGACACCACACCACGCCACACCACACCACCTCTTCCTCTGTGTCTCAATGAGTGGCATTGCATGGCTGTCAATTGTTTGCCCAGTTTCAAGGTGAACCTCCGGTTCCTTCCACATCTTCATACTTGGGTGATGTTCTGGGCTATTTTCATGTGACTTCAGAACCTAGGTGGCATTCTTGCAGTCAATGAGTCCTTCACAAATCAGGCTGGTTTTTTTTCTGGAGTAGATAAGCCAGCTTCTGATTATCTTCTCACCAATGATGATGTTAACGTCATAATTTTGAATTTGCTCTTGTTGAAATGGGGCACCAGTCCTCTGGGAGGACAACAATGAATAACTTCATTGATAAATTTATCAATCTCATATCAGAAGCCATGACTTCTTGATTCGGTAGATCTCAAGTCTCTACATCAAAAGAACACAACAGGACAACAGCTGGGTGTAAATAAACGAGTTTATCAACTAAACTACTATTTACAGAGTAAATGCAGCGTATAATAATCATAATGATGAAAATAATAATGAAATGAGCGGTGTAATGAGTTGGCAATGGTGGGAGAGAATATGTAATGGCTATACCATTATCACCTTTATCACTCTGCCGGTGTCTCACTGGTTCAGCTTTGGTGAAGTTTGCAAGGAAACTTTCTGTCTCAAGCACTCTTGATTTCTGGTCGGCTTCTCTGCAGGCGGTCGTGCAGATGTGTTACCTGCTAGCATCTCTTGCGGGTTGATGTGAAATAAACTCTAAGGCACTTCACTTTGGCTGGATAACTTTAGCGGAGACTGGCGTTGACCAGATGACTCTAAAGTTATCAAAAATCTTCAAAAAGGAAAACTTGATAATAATTAAAAGTTACAGAATTACTCTGAGGTACTTCTGGTATTTTGGTCCAGTTGGTCCTGACTTGGCTTATAAAAATAAAAGATTGCGCAAGAAAAAATAAAAGACAATAAAGATGATAAAGTGCAAAAATGGCTAAGAGCAGTGATTTTGTGGCTAGCAGCTTAGAGCTAAGAGCCAGGCTGTTGGTAAGAGCCCGGACTACAGAGCTATTGAGCAGTTTTCAGCTTCTAGCTTCTGGCAAAATGTGAATTGATCACGACTGTTTTATCCCCTGGGAGCTGGCACACGTTTCAGGGGCATCACCCATCTTCTCCTTTGTTTCAACTTGGAGAAGAGAGTAATTTTCCACTGAACTTTTGAATAGTTTAATTCTACAGTTTACCTTTAAACTCACACATCTGTCTTCCACCATGACCATAAAACATTAAATGAAATAACATATAAACCTTATGGCACTAATGACAGACAGGAGTAATACAAGTGTGGATTTCATATTACATCCTTCAAACCTGGAATTAATCATAATACAAGTGGTTAACTGATCAACCAACAATATAAACATTTCCTAAAGCTAATAGTCTCTAAATGTGGATTGCACAGCAGTTCTTTGACTGTAATAATAATAATATGGACATTCTGGATGTCATGTAGTGTGTGTTACCTTGTATGAAGGATGCTGACAGTATGGTCACATGAAGGACATTGTCTTAAAGTCTACATGTTACATTTCAAACATTCTATAGGATAGAAGTTTGGGATTGACCTATTACATAGAAACATCTCAGGAGTTACAGAACAGTTAGATATTTAATTTCATACTCTTCTTTCTTACATCCGTGTCTATGAAGAGAGTTCTGCTGGTCACTACTCAGGATTGGAATGTGGGTTGTAGTTTATGACTCTTATCTAGAGAGGGACAGAGGAAGGGAGTTTGGTGTGTGTGTGTGTGTGTGTGTGTGTGTGTTCATGCATGGCACAGAGAGGCCAGGATTCACACCTTAGTGATACTCAGTCCTTTTGGTGACAGAGTCTTATTGTTACAAACTGGAGATTTTGCCTATATTCTCCAGTTGCCTGGTGTCCATTGGTAGAGCGTCTGGAGCTGACCTTTGACCCTTGGTCTGGTTCTGTATCTCTCTGGCATGCTAAAAGCATGGAATGTTTGTGAGAGAAGTGTCCTTTGTTTCCTATCAATTTGATAGTTTGATGTTGGGAACAAAGTTTCAATTGTGGGTCCGTAACTCTACATGTCCTTACAGTGAACTTCTTTAATGGCTTGTGACTGATGCCAGGCCAGGTATGTACACTACAACGAATAAAAGTAGTGATGGTGGCAACTCTCTTTGGTGACTAATTCAATCCTCACTTTATCAGAGAGGGCATGGCAAGTCTGCAGGATCCAGAGGGGGTGGTTTGACAGACTCACCGGCTACAGAGATAGTTTCACAGGGGGAAGAGGAAGAACCTGTGGTTTTCCCAGTAGCAATTGGTGGCTATGTGGACGTAGATGGTTTACCTTGTTCACAGGGAGCTGGTTGAGATGAGGTAGATGGAGTGGCTGGCTCACCTTGGTCAATGGGTGCTGGTTGAGATGGGGTCGAGAGGCTGGACTCCCTTGTAAATACTTCTTTAGAGAATCTGTTAAAATATGGAGGGTATAATATTTGAGGCTTTAACACAAATGAAGACATGCACAGGCACACACTTACACCCACAAAACACTAATATTCCTTCACTCAAGAGGTTACACTCACAAATGAATAAAACAAAGGGTTAAATAACTTGCACATCACAATGCATTTGGTGTGTGTATTTTAATACAATATGAGCAATAGGCTTGACATAGCCTATATGTATATGTAATACATGACTAAATGCAATACTATATTTTAAGTGCTCTACATGTCACATAGCCTGCCACTTATTCTAAAGAGCCTGTGCACTGCATAACATTACACACACACAGGGATGCCTCCTCATCGAGTCTGTCACTTCAAATAAGTCTTCTGAAGGCCCGTGACCCCGCATTTAGATCTGGTGACACCCTAGCCTACAGCATAGCCAGGTCCTATCTCAAAAAGAGAATTAGGACTGCAAAACGTAAACAAACATGACAAATCGAGGACGTCTTCCTACTAAACAATGACCCTCGGCACCTGTGGCAAGGAAAACAGGCTATTACTGACTATAAGAGCCCAAACAACTGCCCTGTGATGGCATGGAAGTGAACCATTTCCATGCCCATTTCGTCAGACAAGGAAACTGCGAAACCAGATGACCATGAATTTACCCTGTGCACCTCTGAGGTTAGGTCTTCCCTAAGCAAAGTGAGCACACACAACGCGACCAGACCTGATGGCATACCAGGAGGTGATCAGATCATGTGCCGACCAGCTGGCTGATGTGTTTACTACCATCTTTAACCTGCCCACATGCCTAAAAACAAAAACCATTAGCCCCGTGCCCAAACAATCATCAGTAACATGCCTGATCTACTGCCGCCCCATTTCTCTAACTCCTATTATAATGATGTGTTTCAAGAGACTTGTGCTGAACCACATCAAAGCCACCATGCCCCCCTCACTCGACCCACACCAGTACGCCTATTGTTCCGACTCCAACATTGCTTGGAGGAACTGGAAAATGTCATGGGTCATGTAAGAGAGAGGGTCCACCTGCCCCGAGGTGCACCATAATTGAAACTCTCCCCAACGGTAGGAATATGCTGCCCTTGCTGAGTGCTAACAAGACACTGGGGCAACCCCATGGCCAGAAACTTGGTCTCTGAAAGGGGTGAAAAAGAGTCCCATGGACATAGGACAGGAGGTCCTTCCGAACAGGGAGCTCCCATGGCAGTCCTTGAAGGAGGGGTCTTATTGCTGAAAACCAGTTCATCAACAGGATGAGGCTCATCTCCTACAATAGGAGCAGGTGATGGAGGATGAAGGGAGGGAAGGCCTACAGGAGGCCTTGTGGCCACTGAAATGCCATTGCATCCGTGCCCAAGGGAGGATTGCCTGTCCTATGGAGTAGAAGAGGGGACAGTGAGCTGTGATGTGCTATGGCAGTACCAAAGCAGTCCCAGATCTGGTATACAACCTCTGGAGGCAGCTTCCATTCTCCGGGTAGGGGCCCACCCCTGGAATGCTGATCTGCTGCAAGGTTCATCCGACCCAGCACATGCATCACTCTCAGGGACTTGAACTGTGCTTGTGAGGAGTGTTGGCCACTCCCATATCACCTGATCTGCAAAGACACAGGGAACCCAGACTACCCTGTCTGTATATATAGGCAGTATACTGACAGTGGCAGCACACTGTACTGTCAGTCCTCAGCAGCACATGGTAGTCTGTCAGCTCGGGCTGGAAGTGCAGAAGAGCTAGGTAGAGAGCCTGCAGTTACAGAGGATTAATGTACTGTGCAAACCCGGGCCCGTGCTGCCAGCCGCCGATGCCCTCACCCCTTTGGATGGCCCTGTTGGGCTGGGGAACTTTTCACGAGGGCGGATGGCTATTGATATCTGCCATCAAAGGTGAACCTGAGATAGCATCTGTGTCCCTCCCATGTTGGGATCTGAAAACAATCATCCTTTAGGTTAATCGTAGCAAAATATTGGCCATGTTGACTGTGTCGGACCCTCGGCACAGTCAACATCTTGCATCGTAGGGGTCTAAAAAATTTGTTGAGCCCTCTCAAATCCAAAATTCGTCTTAGCCCCCCATTTTTTAGGGGAATGAGAAAGAGTGGGAATAGAACCCAGCCTGCTGATTGTCCTGCTTCATCTCTCTGATGGCCTTCTTCGCCAACCATTCTACACTGAAGGTCTGCCTCTACGGAATCTGTGGCTGACCTTGTCAGTGGGGTGGATGCAGAAACTGCATACAATAACTCATGGTGGACACGACCCAGGGGTCCACCCCAAATGTCTCCAAGGACAGGTGCTGTCCTCAGATGCAGAAGAACCCGCTGTTCATGGCCCTATTCGAGCATTCCTGACAGCTCCTGAACATGACGGCGGGCCTGCTGGAGCATTTTATTTGCATCAGGCCCAAACATGGCAGATGGCACCACAGGCAGCCTAAACAAACAGTTCCAGTCTTCCCCCTGCAGCCGTGACTGAGACAGCCAGAGATGGCACCTCACCATCCAGAGGAAGGCCATGGCCCTGCCATTTGCCACCACCTCCTCTTTCATTAGCTTAGCTAGGAGCAAGGAGACATGCTGTACCTCAGCAACTGGGTTAGAACCTCCCTCCTGCAACTGTTTTGCCAGCTGGCACTGATGTAAGGCCAGAATAGCCCCTGCATTAACCAGCTGCATCATGGCTGGCAAGCATGGCATCCATCATTTCAGTAATCCTGCTTGGGCATCTCGGCTTCCCCAAGACAGACTTAGTGGGGGACACCAAAGCCCCTAAGGCTTGATCCATGGGAGGTGATGGTCTACAGCCAATCCTCTCCCACCCATGCACACGCTAGTTGTCTACACAGACCTGACCAGCGATGGGCTTCAGATGCAAACTGATTCAGTACCAGTTCCTCTAAATTGGGAAGCAGAAATACAGAAAAAGAGTGATTGACCTACCTAATCATCAAAACGGGATGCTGCCTGGCCTAGCTTGGCTGGCATTTCAATTTCCAATGCTTGAGCAGCCTGAGTGATGAGCTGGCAATAAAGGGGAGGTGGTAGCTCTGGCTCCTCCTCTACCTACCTTGCCTCAACACACACCTGACCAGCTTCTCCAGCCCCCTTGGCAGAGGAGGGGTGCTGCAGTAAATGGGGCTGCCACAGGGGAGGGCATTGTCAACCCTTTTTTCGATGGCTGCACCCAGGGTTTGGACCGATTGAGGCTCCACCCCCACTTGGTCATTCCAAACCACCACTCTTGGCTGCTTTGCCTGCTGCGACTGCCCAGTCAAAATGGCTGGATGTTTGTGAGAGAATGCTTGAGCCCTACCCTCCCTCACTCTAGCTGGCAGAATAAGATAGTTCACACAGGATGTTGGGTTCCAGCCCTAAGCAATGGACACATTGATCATGAACATCCTCCATTGGCATTTTTATCCCACAGCCCAAACAGGTGTGGGCTACCAGATTTGTCATTTCCGATGGTGCAGTGAGATACTTACAGGAAAGTCAGGGAGAGAGAGGGTCGATGACAGGCAGCAAAGGGCTGTAAGTCGGATTAAAACCTATGGCCACTGCGGCTAGGACCATGCCTATGTGGTACACGCACTACCAGGTGAACCACTGAGGCGCCCTCTGGGGTTTTTTGTTTTTAATACAAACGATATGTCTCAATGTATGTGAATGCTTATGTAACTGAAGATTCATTGGAAAATGTGCTCCACCGGTAACGCTCTTCACCCTTCATACATTCCACACTATGACACAAAGCCTAAGTGGAACTTGGAGGCGTGCCGGTCATCCGACTTTTGAAGACATGTATTACCCACTAGTTGTAGAGAGAGACGTCTTTGCTTTTCAGCTGATGCTGTGATTGTCATCTGAATGCGTATGTGTGTGTGGTTTAAGAGTCTTTATATCAGACATCACCAGTTATTTAATGGCATTTATATTTGAGGTTTTTAATGGTGATGTGAGGCAGAGCTGAGCTGGATACTAATGTGCTAACAGACAGACTGGATCACATAACCTGGAGTTCAGTAATAGGGAGTTAAAGGTGGGGTTTCATGATCAAATTCACAATATCAATATCGTTGAGGCAAACTGAGATCCGAGCTGAGACAGTCTTGCCATCTGCGGAGAAGGACAGATAGAGCTGGACAGCATCAGCATAGCAGTGGTAAGATAAACTGTAAGTGGCTAATCAAGGGAAGTGTTGTACATTGATCTAAGTTTCTCTTTTTGGCTGGACCGCAACAAGCTGGGCCAGCCCTTTAATCTGGAATGTCTCTGACGGACTGACTGACTGACTGACTGACTTACTGATCATATTTCCTTGTCACTGAGTTGGAGCTTCTGGATCAAACAGATTCTATTAGGGGGTTTCAGCTGCAGCTCATTGTCTCTAGTTTTAGAGACTTTGTTTCAAACAAACTGGGTATAAATCTGGTTCAGGTCTGGACTGTTTATGGATGCAGACCTGGGGCTCAGGGCTACACCTCTTGTTATGGACAGTCTACTGAGCCGCTCCAGTCTTATGGTTGCTCAGGAACTGCAGGGGAGGGGAAGAGCGCTTCCAATACAGCTGAGACTCAGAGTAAACTCCTGTGATTCCAGGTATCATTATTACGAAAGGAGGTGTTTGGTGTTTGTCAGACGACGTCACAGTGAAATCAGGATTCGACCAAAGGTTTGTCTTTAAGAAGGGCTGAATATCTGGGGGTTGCATGGAATGCATCACACCTCAGATTTGCTTGTCTTGTCTTCTTCCCTACAACCAAATAAAGACCTGGTTCTCCCTATAGCTGAGATGTCTTTACTTCGTCCTCAGCAGCATTGGTGAAGGGACATGTCTTTAATGACAGATGGTAGACACAGTCAGTGAACACATCACTGAGCTGAACCGTGTCGAATGTCAAAAGAAAAGAGAATGAACTGGTTAGAAATGCCATATCTTCCTACCAAACAAAATGTATCATGGTCTTTTAATAGTTCGAACAGGACAAGGTCAGTTAGTTAAAAGTATATCAATCCATTGGACACACTGTGACCATCACACATGCAGAACCATCACTATACACACACATACACACACAAACCCAGCTCAGAGCTGTAATGAGAAATAAACTGTATATGTTACACTGAGCCGTCATCTGACACCTTGTCAAACAAACATCAGCACCAAGCATCTGTGTCCAAACATGGACAGCATGTAGACAAACAGAAACAGTGATATTCATTTAGTCACCTCATCATTAATATGTAGGTATATGATTTTGTCATGTATGCACAGAAGCTTCAAAGCCCCAGATGATCTTCTTTTTTTCTTAAGTGAGTAAAATATTGCAGCCTAAGACAACGGGCACATCAACACAAGGGTTGTCTCATTACTGTAATTCTATTAACACTGACTCTGAGAAATGACAAATCACATCAAAAGGGATTAAACTACATCAGGAAGTGTGTATGAGCCTGGAGTCTTCCATTAGAATAATTACAATAGTTTAAAGTGTTTTGTTGTGATCAATTCTTAAATGAATAAACATTTTAAAAGGGCACTATAAACTGATTATTTAAATTTAATCTAAAATGCATTCATTCAAATGAAAAAATATTATTACATTTGCCAGTTCATAATTACTTTGACCTTATGCTGTCTTGATTTTTTTTTTGAAAACACAAAAACAAAACTCGAATTCATAACAATAACTTACAAAATGGAAAAGGATGATGCCTTCGTGGCCAGTCAGTACATCTGATGGACTGTAATGAGCAAGCTTTATTCAACTAAAGTGATCAATCACAAACAAAATGTTTGCTAAGATGTTTTGTTTAATTGGTGTGTTTTTCTAAATGTTTGTGTTTTGTGAAATGTATTTTTTGTTATTTTAGAGTATTCTCTAAAATGTGTTTTCTGTTTTGGTGTTTTGTCAGAGTAAGATAAGAGAAAAAGAGAGGAGAGATAGGGAATGACATACAACAGTTCCTTGGCAACACATGAACTGGGGTTGTTGTGAAACCCTCAAACCATCAGCCTGTCTCGTCCTTAAACTTGATTTGTTATTGAGATTACTTAGGAGTCTGCCAATCGATATCTATATTTACGCATTTAGACCTTAGAGATAAATAAACGGAACTATAAAAGAGAATGAGCAAAACAAAAAGATAATAAAAAAATCCAGGCAGATGTGTCAGGAAGAAAGTGTGGGTCTGGTCAATGAAAGCGGTGATGAGAAAAAGACAAATAGAAATAGATTTCCAAAAAAAGAAACAGGGATCTCAGGATGATTAGTGTAGCAACTGCACAAATCCTTATTATTCCTTTGAGAACTGGACAACCTCATCTGATGATTACAGTGTCAGTTTGAATGGAATCGTAAGGTTTAAAGGATGAATATGTTTACATTCTGATATCAAAAACACATTAAATCTTTAGTGTAGGGGTTTATTCTTGACCTTTGACATAGGACTGAAGGTATTATCAGGTACAAGAGGTGGATGATTGCAAAGCAGTGGTGTGCTGTCTGGGTAAGTACTGTTAAAGCTGAAAATAGTCATCAGATAGAACGATTCTGAAAAGGAAGCCATGTCTCTTCTTAGATCTGATCTCAGAGCAGTCTTCTGTCCATAAACGATCTGATGCCTGTTTGCCTGCATCATGTAATTTATTGCCCTCTTGTGGCAGTAGCAGGCTATTGTCTCTGAGGCCAGTTTGACTTACAGCCATTGTATCTATAGTTTCTTTCATTTTCATGGGCGTGAATGTGTCATTGACAAAGGCTGGAGCCTGTCAAGCAGAGAGGGGAGCAGTGTTTTTTGGACATTTGGGCATTGAGAATGATCCTGGATCTTTGACAGGTGAGCTATAGCCAAAGTGAGCTTGTCAAGCTGTCATTGACTTGGCTTCTACCATTCTGAGATCAGTTATGATATTGTAGCATACCACACATGCACTGACATATGTGTGTTACACTGTGATGTAGCATTCTGGAGCTATTTCAGAACCACCACACAATCCTGAGGGTAAACATAAGTTTGAACAAAACAATGTCTGACTCTGTATGACTGAAGTCACCAGCAATGATGAGAAATCCATCAGGGTGTGCTGTTTGTTGGTTGATGATGCTCCTGTACAGCTCTCACAGGTACACTGCTGCAATAACAACAGCATTGAAGTCCCTCAGCAGGTAGAACTGTCTGCACGTCACAACTGTAAAACCCACCAGTGGAAAATAGTCTCTGGACATAACTACAGTGTTTGTGCACCTTTTCTTGTGGATATAAACAGTCCAGCGCTGTAACTCTCTTCCCTACATGTTCAAGTGGAAACATAGAATTACAGCCAGCCAAACTCTTTTCAATTATGAATGAGTCAGAAAGTTAGCATCTTAGACATTCATTTAATGACTTTAATTTGCAAACCTTGAAAAACTACAAAGCAAGGAAAAAACACATTACTGTGTCACGTTCCCCGATGGGTGCCAGGGGATGAGGAGAAGTAACAAATAAAAAAGTGTTCCGGGAGGAAAGGAAGATAAGGAGGCAATATTCATTCATTATTCACTCATTCAACAAAAGCTGGAACAGTTCATAAAAACTGCCGTAAGCTGAAACCTACATGATTTAATCACCCTACCGTATTCATCAGATCCAGGTTTAATTCTAGCTAGACTGGCTGCTACTTTAGCCTCTGTCACTATAACTGAAGAGTGACCAGTAGTGTTGGTAAGTAAAGGTTTAACTAACAAAGGTGTAGTGTTTCCTATTTCCTGTTTCCTGTTTGTAACACAAAACTCCAACAGATGGTTCCAGAGGGCAGACCAAACACCATGAGTCATGTGAGTCGAGAGGGAGCCTATCTAGCTCCATGGCCGTAGTCACAATGTTTCAGTGAAAACAAAGATGCGACAGTTCTTCATCTCATGCTGTGTAGCTCAGTGTACACACTCTCCAGAAGATCCTGGCTGCATAGAAAGGTGCTCTTTGTTTTACAAAAAAGACATGACTGAAAGTGACCGAATGTGAAAAATGTTTCATTTCAGTTGGTAATTACAGTTAATAAAATTCATCTTTTGGGGATCATCGATGTCCATCCAGAAGTTGCTGAGCTATTTCAGTCTGGATATGGGTTGAATAACAGACTTGGCATAGGCTTTCTGTGCATTAGATGGTTTGTGCTCATTTAATAGTAAGTGTGTTGGGAATATGCACCACTAAATTCTGCTTTATTCTTTGGTGTTGGGGCCTACGGTTTTGAAGATGTGCCCTAATACTTACCTTAACCCTTTTTTCCAGTTTTGTGCTTATTTGTTGCACATTCTTCAATGAATGTGTCTCAGTTACAGCCAAGTAGTTCTGTGTTCCAGCATCGACAAACCTTTACACAGTGCACAGAGAGTGGGGTGTAAAGGGGGCCTTGAACCTCGGCAGGTTAATCCAGTCATGGTCTATTCCAAAGACCTTCTGACTGATAATATGATATGATGAAATGTGGCTAACAGTCTCTCTGTGCTCCTGACTTTCTTATACAGAGGCATCCATCCTCTCCTACGACGGCAGCATGTATATGAAAGTGGTGATGCCGAACATCATGCACACTGAGGCAGAGGACGTTTCCCTGCGTTTTCGTTCCCAACGGGCCTATGGCCTCCTCATGGCCACCACCTCCCGAGACTCAGCCGACACGCTCAGGCTGGAGTTGGATGGGGGTCGTGTCAAACTCACAGTCAACCTAGGTATCGTATGCCCACCCACTCATCTGCCTCCACACCTACATCCTTCACCATGAGACAGTTTACTGTTGAGCAGTGACCTCTTCCTTCTCTCACTCCTTTCTATCTGTATTCTATTTAGCCTTTCATCAGTTACTCATCACTATGATCCCTTAATCGTTTTACCAGCTTCAGAACATAGGAGAGTTTTGGTCTTTGCATGGGTGTTAATGCATTTTGTGCAAACAGATACCCATAGACTGCTACTGAATAGAACTATATATAACGAATTCATGCTATACCACGGTAAATTATTTATTTCAGTGGAAAACATCTTTCAAACAGACAAACCATAGTCAAATCATGTTCTAATTTACAGAACTTTTGAGACAGTCACAGCACAATAAGCAGAATACATGTTATGATGGAGAGATAATGGGCTTTAAAGTCTAATCTCGAATAGTCTTTTTAATGAACAAAGTTTCCTGAGACTGTCTAAGAGGTGAATTCCACCAAGTGTAGCCTCTGATCTTTAGTCCATAATTCAACACAGCATTAGAGAAACTTTTCCTGTCTTTCTCACTAACTTCATTTTTCTGACATGAAGTAATTTCTCTGTCACCTTCCTCTTCCTCTTGGTAGTTGTTTTCTTTGCTTACTATGATGTGTTTATGGAAGTCTCTGCTTTTCAATGTTATGTTTTTATGTTTACCCGTCAACTTCATTTTCCATCACGTTTTGTCGAAAGATGGTATTCACCCCTTCAAAGGCCTTAAGCCTGCGGCCCGTCAGGTGAACAGCCCGAGAACAGAGCCCAGCTAAACCTACAGCTGGCTGTGACCCCAAATACTTCCAAAAACACTGCTCGTCATTATATTAAAGAATGCCAAGATGAAATCTAGTCAATTTATAACTCGAGTATACAGTACCTCCAGTAAAAATCATAAAATGTAAGAATAATGTAAGCAGATGTTAGCTTTTTGCCCAAGCCATTTTTAGATGAATTCTAAGCTGATTATATTAATTAATGTGAGTCAGACTCTAGATTTCAGTCAAAATGTTTGCAGCTCTGATTGATAAGTGCTCATATGATTTCTTAGCCTATGTTAATGTGTGTGATTGTTCACGTTGTAAATATAGATCTAGCTTCTGGTCCAGCTTAGTGACACATGTAGGTATAGATCCAGTGGTTGGGGTTACTGTGCCTCTGCATGGTGCTGGTGCTGATTGGATCGTGGCTGTTTGCTCCCACTTTTCTGTTGCGGTTGACGACACATGAAACCACCAGCCACATGGTGACCAACCCTCGCTGTCTTTATAGTTACTTACAGCAGTTATTCTGGGCTCAGGGGAACTATTGTTTTACAAATTCAACTCGTTGCTGTTTGAATAGCAACTCAAATTATATAAGTCTTTACTTTCTTCACTTTTTTTCAAAGGTCCAGCGCTCTAAAATGAATGGCTGCTACCACCTGGTTGGTGCAGAGGCTTTGGAGCCAGAGACTTTGACTTTTCTAATTTGAATATGTAAAGCTTAAAACTTTAAAGTCCAACAGTCAGACCAGGGTTGGAAAACTCATGTAGCTGGTACTACAAGTGGCCATTTTACTGTAAATACTGTGCCTAAACAATTTATACATTTGAACTCTATAGGTACTATAGGTATCAAAAATGCACAAGTTCTAAAAGTAGCTAGCTCATTTCTATGATTGACACAGGCATTATTTTATTTACTGTTAATGATGGTTTTGAAATGATAAAATCTATGATTTATATAATGGTAATTTGGCATAAACTTAGATATAAATACTGAATAAATAAAATGGCTACCTTCCTGCATGTGTACGTCCCCGGAAGGGTGGACTTTTTGTTTTTGGATGTCTGCAGCAGTAACCTTGAAGGATGCAATTTCATCTGTCATTTATTCTTCCCCATCTAGACTGTATCAGGATAAACTGTAACTCCAGTAAGTTAACACTCAAGTTTCATTTTGCTTTCTATGTTGATGGTTTGTTGATGTTTCTTTTAAAGAAATGTTTGTTTTTTTTCTTAAAATGTGGGTCCTGCACCACCCTCCACCTTCTCTTAAGTCTATCATGTGGAGGAACAGTTTGCTCAGTTGGTTTGAGGACCCTTATTCAACAGGAACCAGCAGAAATAGCCTCAGTCAAATGGAATGAGTGGTGACTTTGGCTTTAATTATTAGACATATCCTAACGTATTTTTAAATCAACCACATTATTATATTTTCTGCTAATAGTTCTGTTAAAACGGAACCATTATCACACCATTAGCACTGTATACAGAAGTAACATAATATATTTAAAATAGTCCTTACAGTATAGGTTTCATTTTGCCACATGTTTTAGGTAATGGCAAATCAAATTTCTTTATGATTGATGCCATTAATTGACTACAATCTGAGAAGCAGGTTTATATGTAACTGAGCGCTACTTTGTGAGGGATACAGGTAAGAGAGGGAAAACGAGAGTAATTCTAAATAACTATCTTTTATACTTAACTGAGACACTTCATTTGGATAGTCTATTAATGATTTTAGTACTAGCTCTGTTCAAAACTCCCTTTAACTTCTCTAGCATGGATAAGATAATTCCTTCCATCTGTTAATGTTAATTATAAAGAATAATTGGTGTGAATACTAAGTACATTCCATGATAACACATCAATAATAAGTAGTGCATGAGACTGTACTACCCATATTCCAAATGTTCCTTTAAACCAAAACATGTGTAAGAGAATGCAAGAGTTTGTTTAGAAGGCTTTCCAAGGAGAAACATACATGTGTTAGAGAAAGTTACAACCCTTTACTGAAACAGTAGTCCAGTAATCTGCATGAATGTAATACATGAATGATATTTCAATCTCAGCGGTAAAACTGTTATAAACTCACCAGTCCCCAAAACAGATAAACCTATAGTACCCTGCAGGTAATGCTGATATTGTCCCAAGAGAGGGAAACAAGATAATGAATTGTCTGGATCATACAAATAATTAATCATTTATTAGTTGTGTACATTCCTTTCCCTAACCCAAAGATTGAAAAATCACATTGTTTCACACAATCCTATATATTTGAATCAGACTTATCATCATAGGAGACTAAGTATCAAAACTGGACATAAATACACAGAATATGCAGGATTGTTAAGTATTGTTAGGAGATTTCATGTCACATTACAATCTACACATTAAGTTTAGGATGATGATTCAGTGAGCTCTGCTGGAACTACTAGAGTCTCTGGCTTGTCAGGCTCTCACAAATCACTATGGATTGCTTTTACTCATAATGGGGCCATGGAGATCTTTGCCTTTACATCTGCTATTCTAAAGTAGAAATAAAAATGTAATAGAAATTATAGTAAATAGTAATGATAATAATACATCAAATTTGAGGCTGACTCCTCAGTACAGAAGAGTGATTAGTGTCTTTTACCACTAAAAATATACCTGCAAGTTGATGCAGCCTCATGGATTTGGAGTGGAAGAGGTCAAGTGATTGCTAGACAGTTCAGTTTATATTAGGAGTTCTCATACACAGAGATGACAACCTTTTTCTTGCTCAGGTTTATCAGGGGTCCAAGACCTTTTTTTGGTCAAAGTGGTGCTGCAGCACACACTATAAAAGGTATGTAAGTGAAATGATCAGGGATGTTATACAAAATGACATCTACTTTAAGGTGGCACTATAATCTAAGATCGTTTTGACCTATAACTCCCACATTGTACGTCACACATTCAAAAAACTCACCTTGACGTGTTCCGTTAAATTAGATGGATCTGGTGGTATAGGCCACTCCCATTTACACCAATAATGGTTTTGTTTTTTTGTTTTTTGCAAAATTGTGAAATATTCAAAACCTACTTTGTTGAACTAGCCCTCAGCTTTGAGTCCAATCTGCACAACATTTTGCATGTATAATCAAGGCACACTCATGTTCAAATTCATTAAAAGAATTGTGGTTATCCAAATAATGTGCCAGTTACAAAAGAACAACTTCCTGTACGTAGTAGTCCAAACAGGAAGTGTTGCATACCTTAGCAACAGTCAGTCCTAGTAACACGGAACTTAGGCTAGTAGTTCCTCACATGACTCTGAGGCTCTGTACAAAATACTGTGCCAATTGGCCACTAGTGTCCACTACAAATATGAAAAGTTAATATCTCATTCTTGGCTGCATGGAATCATACAAATTTTGTTTTGCATGATCCAAGCTCATTACTCAGTTCATACATAAAATGAAGTAATGATCGATTAAAGTGGGTGTGGCTTCTTACAAAAGAAATTTAATTTGTACACATTTCACCTTCCAAACTTCAAAAATTCTAACTAAGTCACCTGTACATCCTACAGAGCTGAAGTTTTTTCAGCACATTCACAGAATTGTGACCTATAGATTCAACGTCACCAAAATATTTGATGATACTCCTGAAACCAGCAGAAGGAGGTGTGATTTTGAATATTTTGACTGTATGAAGTGTTTTAAGGTTAAACAGACAAAGATACTAGAGTTTTGCACATGATGTCATTGTCTCATCTTATGCGAAGGCATGTGTTGCACATGATTCCCCAGTGATCCAATCAGTAAATCATCTTCTCTGGGGATACAAATGTCAAGAGTTCAAAACCCCAGACAAACAACGTCCCCCTTAGACAGCTAGTAGCAATTTATGCATAGGGCATCCAAATGCTCACAAGTTGCTTGTAAGGGGTCCAAGTCTGAAGGGGCGGGGGCCTGGTGCTGGGAATCCTTTTGTAATTGCAATTTTGGGACAAAAAAAACAAAAAAAAAGACACATCCTCATGCAGGTGGCGCTATAATCAAGGAAAAACCATTTTGGCCTCTATCTCATACTGCACATCTCACATTTAAATGTTGTTTGAATGTAGTTGAATCTCCTGATAGAAGCAACGGCCATGTCTGGTTATGATTTTGTTTATGCAACTGTTTATGCAGTTTATATATAGAGTCTGCCAAATGTCCTGACCCACAGTTATCAGAAGAATTTTAATTGCCCAAAAAAATCGGTTTTAATATTTGACATCTTTCTTTTATAAGTTTAGTGCTATCCATATTTATTCATGTATTTATTTATTATTTTTCCATTGGCAAAAGGGGCATATCAGCACACACCATAAAAGTTATGGAAGTTAAATTCAAAGTGGAGTTGTATATTGGCCACTAGTTTTCTACTTTCTGTGCTGCTCTCAGTCTGAGACTTGCATAGCACCAGTGGACCTCCAAGTCTAACTTGCATCACCTTGATTTGCAGCTGAGTGCGAATGGTTTGGGGGCTTGTACACTGTTGATACCTGCCTCCTTTTATTTTTCTTAGCTAAAAGTGTTCAGCAAAATTCACCAAAATGGAGAGGGAGGTTTGTAAATTGCACCCACTATCTATGCACAAAAAATGACACTAATTGTGGTAGCACTATATAATCCAGTCTATATTTTCAAGATTTCTTTGAGAACAGATTGGGCTAGAGTCAAAATACTTCCACCATTTTAATTTCTCACTTCCTTTGCATTAGCTCAAAAAATTGATACGTTCCAGTCCTTTTCAAAAAATCAAACATAACCAAAACTAAAACTAAAAAAACTAAAACTAAATAAGCCTGAGACCAATTCTCATGAAATTTGGTCAACGTCATCTACTGACAATGGTGACAAGAATGTATCAGAAGAATTCTAATATGACAATTTGTTTTGAAAGTATAAAATTTTAAACCTGTGTTGTTAAGGTCAATTTTACATACATGCTCAATGCTATTATAACCAAACTCAGTGCCTTCCTGAAGACCGTGGCTTCAAGCTATGCTACACAGTCTAGGGATATTCTGCCTTTTGAGGCAGCTACTAATCTGCTGCATGGATTTGTACAAAATTCGGTTCACACAATCTAGGGTCATTACTCAGTCCATCCACAAAATGTGATTGATTAAAGTGGGCATTACTTAATACAAAAAAATTAATTTCTAATCATTCCATCTACCAAACTACAAAAAGTCACAATAAATCACCTTTATATCCCACAGAAATTAGATTTTTTTTCAGCACATCCACTGAATGGTGACGAAAGTTTGCTTCACTTAACCTATGGTCAATTCAGAAGTCTGTGACTATATTTTTCAAAATATGCAAAATTCAACTGCTACCAAAATTTACACATTCACTAAATTTTAGATATCAGGTGTGTGGATTGGGTAAACAGTGAGAGTGTGCTGTGATATTCATAATCTTGCTGTAATTTGTACAGTATGCACAATACTTTTTTTTTCTCAGTCTTGGATTTAAAATCACTCATCAATCAATCCAGAAAATTTTTTGTTACATTTCTTTAAATTCTCTTAACACCCCGACAGTGACTAAATTAAAGGCTCTAAAAATAAACAGAGAAAAAATCTGTCCTCTGTGACAGCCTGTATAAGCTCCTTCCAATCATTTCAGTCTGCCTGATTACAATGATTGGATAGCCTTCCTCTCTGTCAACCTACCAACAGCTTGCCTGCACATACTCTGGCCATGCACTCAAGCTCATTGTTGTGCATGGCCAAAGTATTTTGGGATCAAACAAGCAGCAGTTGCAGGTAAAGAAGAGGAAGTAGACGCACAGGAATTGCCGAGAAAGTACAACCAGTTCCACCTGAGGCTTTCAATTCAGCAGCAGCTTCACTCATAGAAGGAAAATGGGAGCACAAAAAGCTGCAACAAAAAGAAAAAGACAAGAGGCAAGAGGCCAAACAAGAGACATAATTGAGGTTGCTTTTCAAAGATGTAGACAACTGAGGGAACAGAAGAGCTAAAAAGCGATGGGATGCTGACCGATTTCTGCTAGACAGGTAATTATCTTCTTTGTTTTCTTTTGGGAAGGGCTGTGTGTGTGTGTGTGTGTGTGTGTGT
>NW_019525087.1:65035-75357 GCF_002814215.2 Seriola lalandi dorsalis
AAAAAAAGCAATATATTGTTGATTTTAGATTTTTGACCACTTTTAGCTCTGATGACGGCTGTGCTCACACTTCATTCTCGCACCAGCTTCATGAAGTCAACACCTGGAATGGTTTCCAACAGTCTTACAGGAGTTCATATACTGGATGTTGAGCACCTGTAGGCTGCTTTTCTTTCACTCTGCTTCCAACTCACCATGGGTTTAGCTCAGGTGACTGTGGAGGCCAGGTCATGTGATGCAGTTTGTGTGCTGATGTTCAAACAACTGGAGTTCCCTATATTCTTAAAAACAATCAATCAGTCAGATTAATATGAATAAATCTACCAGCCAGTTAAATAAATATGGTTATGAAGTAAGTTATTAAATGAATAAATAAAGGTGTCCCAGTCCCTGGGATCAACTTACATCAATTCAATAAAATATTTATCAGTTGTATTATTGCTTTCAAAGCCCAGTATTCAGGAACATTTTATTGCCAGTAGTCTGTATATACTAATGAAACTTACATATCAATTTTAAATGGCAGCAAACCTTGCCTCAATAAAAGTAGACCTATGACTTTTGACCATAGCCTCTATGTGAATATGATCTAGGGTCATTTGTTTTGACTGAAAGCTAGCCGATTGCTTCAAAACACAGGTATTAACTAATTTATACATTCATTATGGTATTTATTTATTTCATTATATATTTCACTGGCATTTTGTTTTATTTCAAATAGAATAACAGCAATAACAGCATTCTATATGACATGGTTCATTCCTCTCTTCTTAGATATTTTTACAGTTGCACATACCCAAATATCAGCTCTGTTCATTCCCAATCCACATTCTTAACTTCCAGTATCATGAATGGACATTATTCTGGCTTATTATATATGTGTTCTGTGACTTGTTTTTGTCCTCCAGACAGAGGGACATACAAGGACAGAGCATCCACCACTCTGGACATCTGGCAGGGTCCAGAAGCTTGAGCACAAACATTCATGCAGTAAGTTCATGATCTCTGGATTATTGATTGATCTGTAGATAAAAACTGTATCATAAACCTTAGTTGAAATCCCATCAATGTATTTTGTTCATTTTCCAGACAGGACAAAAAGTTCGGCTCAATATTACAGATGTGGAACAAAGACATCTGCTGATACTATGATGAGTTCTTTGTAAGTATTAGAACATATCTTCAGTGTTTCTCACTGGTTACCATGTATGAACTGGGTTTGGTGTCTTGCTGGCCAGTACATTGCTCAATACACAATACAATTGTAAATGCTTTTGCTCAGGACATGTGGATTGTTCTCGGTATACACTGCTAAAACATCCAAGTATCTGTGTTCATGAGCTACGGTCTATGTTCAACGTACTGATTCCCACAAGATAAATATCTGTATATTGTTTCCAGGTCCACTGCAGAACTCAAGTCCTCTCAAAATCATGTGCCTATGTATGTGAACAAGCTCTTCAGCTCCTCACTTCCAGTACACACAGCTGTAACCATGCTGGAAGGCCTGGACTACAATCACCACATCAACAGACCAGCCAAGAGAAGAGATGACAGCTCAATTCAGCACGTTTTGTTATAACTATTCCTATACATTTTAGGCAGTCAACTTGTAGGTGCTGAGTCAAGGCTGATCTGCCACTATGACAACAACAAGTCCAGGAAGTGGAGCTTGTACACAGTCAAGGTTGGTTTCTAGAAGAGCAGATGAACAGACCAGAACCATGAGGCCAGATGAGCCCCATCGACATGGCCGTCTGTCAGGTGATGCTGCCCCATCCACCGAGGAGCTGAGTCAGCAGAGGGTGAGTTTGGTGACATACTTGTGTGCAAAATCCTGAAGAAGTCCAAAGTGTAGACTATGACATTGACCTGTCAGCCAACACTCACATCTGCTTATAATCAGCATTAAATATACTGTATATGGTGTATATATCTGTAAATATATTGTGTATGACAGTGATATATTGTATACATATATTATATTGTTCATAGTAATTCAGTAATATTAATTACATGAAATTACAATAAACAAATTCCATAGCATATTTGTTTGTTATTATTTGTGTAGCATATAAAGAGATAATAAATGTAAGAACTTAATTGTAGCATGTAGCAATTGATTTTATGAAAGTTTTTATTCAAACACAGAGTCAGAACAGATCATGTACATAAATAAAAATGCAAAATAAATGATAAATAAAATAAAAGTTAAAATATTCACAAATACTGTATAAAAAAGAAAGAAAATACTTGGTATTGCTACATCCTCCCGGCAAAAAGGAAAACAATATACTTGAGTTATTAAGAGAGTTTACTCTCCACAAGGGATGAAACCTTGATCCTGTCTGTGTGGATCTGGGTACCAGAGACAGCAATTAGGGATAAAAACTCTGCTGCACTAGTTTGAGTGACATCAGCCACTGCACAGATGTCATTCCAGATGTGTCTGGCAAAGTGCAGGACCCCCCTCTTGCAAAATATATGCTTCCCTGTGCTGCAGCATGGAGTTATGATGTTAGCTGCAACAATTCTTTCCACATCTGTGGACATTTTCTGGCAGTTCTGGGAGACAAAGCAGGTAGGTTGACCTGTAACCGGAGGGCCTGGTGGAGGAGCATCTGCTGGTTTGTGTCATGCGTCAAACAGAGCTCGAGCCAGGGGGGGCTGCTAGGATTTCAAGACAATGGGGGCATAGCCCAGACCTCTGTAGGGCGGTCCGGGGGAATCCTCGCCTTGGTTTGACTTTCAACAATTTGAGATGAATTCTGAGAGCCTAAGTTCTCAAAGTAGGGTCTGGGGACCACAATAGGTCCTTGAGAGAACTTCAGCATTATTACATCTATATTTCTTTCTCTCTCTCTCTCTCTCTCTCTCTCTCTCTCTCTCTCTCTCTCTCTCTCTCTCTCTTTCTTTCACCCACACACACAGTTCAATTTCAAGTCAAAACCTTTCTTTCATTGTTCACAAAAAAAGAATAGATAGTTATTAAGATGATTCAGTGGACGGACCTTCACTGCTCACCTCTCTAGAACATTTCCCTCTGCTCTTGTTTGTGGTCTCTCTTCTTTTGCTGTTACCTCTGCTCTCTCTCTCTCTCTCTCTCTCCCTCTGTGGTTTGACTCTGTTAGTGACTTTACATCTCTCTCTCACACTCTCTCACCAAATGAACACATAATTATAGCATGTACCCTAAACAAATCTTAAAGATATTCAAATCTTAAGATGTAGTTGATGCAGTGTAGTGTGTGAACTGCTCACCTCTCTCTCTATTGTGTTCTACCTCCATGTCGGTTCTCTCTCTATCATCTTTCTCTCCTGATGCTTTTGTGCTTGTGACCTTGATTTTATGATTCTGTCTGTGTATTGTCTTCCTCTCCTTGTCTTTCATCCACTCTTGTTGTTGCTGACTATTGACTTGCCTTCACTGAAATAATGGAATGGAATTAACGAATGAGCAATTCGGTATTAGTCTGACCAGCAGCTTCCACGACTCAGCTGCAGCATCAGTCTGTAGCATACCTGCTACAGCATCCTCCATCGAGTAGTGGTTAACATCAATGGTTAACAACCCTGTCACAAACCTGGAGGTGCTGAGTTTGTACCCCACGTTCAACTCAATGTATTACTGTCCAGAGTATGAATTGTTTTCTAAGTGTCATCAGAAATGCCCGCAACCTCTGTTGCCTCCGTGTAAATCCCAATAAAGTAATCAGCAGATTGAATTCAGATATTCAACATTTATTTTCACCAGTTTCAAAATCCAAAGACCCAGTTCTCTAATATTCAGTTTTCTAAAGATGGATTTCATTTTTCAACAAGCATTAGTACATCTTTCTAAACGTAACGATTTTCATCATGGATATCAGTGCTCATAAGAATAGTAGTAGTCATATGTGTTTTTGTTTTTTTTTGCAGGCTTGTTATGTAATTGTGTATCAATTCGTCAAAACATTAGAGTTCACAGATATTACATTTACCTTTAAGTAAAACAGTGATATGTCATGGAATGCCCTCTGTTGGTGCATTTGTGTAAAGAGTAATAACCACGTGCTGTGGCCTTTGAGTCCCTCTACTGGCATTTCATGTCTTTTTATGGAAGAATTCTCACACTTGCTATAATGCTTAATAAACACCATCACAACCCTGAAGGTGCGAAGTTCAACCCGAGTGGCAACCCACTGGGATGTCATCCGTTGGTTTGTGAGCAAGCGCTTTTTAAGCCAGGAGGAGATTGCCTTTTGCCATCACCATCTTGGTTTTTTGAAACCAGAAGAAACCTATATGTGGTTGAAAGGGTGGATCTGACCCATGAGAACCGAGGACACTGCACGCCCACTTACACCGGCTACCTGACTGTAACAGGCTTCTGGATACGCGGTACAAAGTCGATGCTAACACAGTTAGCATTCATAAATCGAGGTAAACTTTCTATCTTATTTTTAAAATAATCTTAGTAGCTAATTGCATACATGTCCACATTTGGTAAATATCACATATATGAGGAGAAACCTTGTAATGTTAATGTAGCTGAAGTTACTGTGTGTAAGCTAACTGTGTGGTGTAACCACTTGTATTAAAACCATAGACCAAGGGAAAACATGTTATAACGTGTTTTTAAAATTAGTTCTGCAAAGCTAAGGTGATGTTACTGAACTTATTGTTAATAGTGACAGCGGGTTGTCAATGTCAGTAAGTCACGGTCACTAAACAACAACATTATTACAGTTAACTGTCGTGTCTGGACGTGCTGTTAAAGAGCAGAGCAGTGCACGTGTGTCTCGTGTTTGTTCATTTTAAGTATGTTTCAGTGTTAGTCGGATAGTTTTCAGCTCTAGTTCATTTCATTATTGATGACAGGAGTAAAAACAGCTGTTGGAATGATTCTGTCTCGGTCAGAATAAAGAACATGACTGAGAGCTGAGAACCATCATGACACATGCACCTGCACAATGACACCAAACTGAGTATTAGTTTCTATTCTATTGTTATTTAATGTAAAACGGTTCAGCAGACTGTTTATTACAACTAAGCCGAGGGAATAATGTATTTTCAGATATCTAATCAGAGTGCTGCTTCTTTTCTCTATAGTCTACAATATGACACATTTCTCACTATTACAATGTTTCTTCCATCCAGCCAGGGCCTGGATCTTTGAGGACAGAGGGTGTCTCTGGCAGCAATGAAGGAGAACCTGGACCACCTCAACCTGCAGTGTCCACACATGAAGATCTTCTCTGGCATCACCTAGAGATGCAGGTGGATGCAGGTGCCAAACTGCGGAAGGATGACAGGGCTAGTAAGTCTGTGGACAGTGTTATGGCCTCATATGTTCATTATTTAGGTGGCAGCTTTGTACATCACATCACATAAGGTTAGACACTCGTGCTATTTTTGCATGAGTTAGTTCAAGTCACGACCAGGGGAAATTATATTCTAAACTGTTCTGAACTGAGTCCATTAAAGCCCAACATCAGCAAACTTAACATATGACAATTAAGCTTTAACTGCATCCACAACTATATATATATATATACATATATATATATATATATATATATTTTTTTTTATTTTATTTTTTTTTTTTTTTATTTTAAATAGTTGAATAGTTAAATAGTTTAAATCTGCAATATTTCATTAATCCATTTATTACATTCTTTTATGCATGGTTCCAGTGTTGTAAATTCTTAAAATGTATGTAGTTTTTAATGTGCAATAAAGTTATTTATGAAGCTCTTGCTTTAACTTTGTTGATGGTTTTTATAGAACACATCTGGTATGAATTTTCACAATGGTAACACAGCACTGCACAGCATTGTGTGGCTATTTCTGTGTTAGCTTTAATCAATAACATAAATACTATAAATGTGTAAATGTTGCTGTCTGACAGCACTGACAATGAAGGATCAAAAATCATACTGTCATTTGTGGAGGTGGTGACAGTGCTCAAGTTGAATCCATCACTTAATCACAGTTTAATATTTATAAATTCTTTTCTTAAAAGTATTGCTACCATCCCCTGTCAACAACAGCAGAAATGAAGTTGCAGGTAAGAAACTGAACCTGTGAATACTGAAGACAGAGAATAATAAACAAACTTATAAACAGTTAATCTGTCATTTCATCAGAGGAAGCTGGACTGGGAGAGGTTTTCTAGCATCATCATCACAGCCCATTTGAGAGTTAAGGATGTCCATGCAGTCTCCCTTCTCCACAAAAAATGAACATCATGTTGTATTGAAGAAGACTTCAAAATAGACTATAAACACACTAGAAAAGTGTTTACTGACATAATAAATCAAGTGAGAGGTAGGGTCATTTTCCCATAGACTTCAATACAATCAAACTTCTTTTTGCAACTAGTGGAGTGGCCCCCTGATGGTCATTCAATAAAATGCAAGTTTAAGGCATTTCCACATTTGCTTCATTTTCCAGACCCGGAGTCAACGTCCATTTTTATATACAGTCTATGGTTCAAACCCTAACATGCTAATGACCTCTGTTGGCTCTGTGTAAAACCCAGTGTTAACAAGGTATCAGCAGATTGTATATACCATCCATTTTCAACCATGGCCTGTTCCCAAACCCCCAACCTCCAGGTCCAAATGTCTGATATTTGGTTATCAATATGGATCACACTTTACAAACAACACACATAAAAATGACAAAACTGGCAATGCCAATTCATCCCATAATTAATCCTTTGTATCAACAATTTTCTAGGTTTTTTTCTCCTAGTAATTTCAGTTAGCTGAAAGCTCAGCACCGCCACAGCATCACAGCGCATGATTCAACACATATCCAGTTCCACCCCTAGCACCAATAGAAAGCATTTAGCTGCAGCGTGCAACAGCACCAGGACCTCACACAGCGCATGTGCACTGCTCCAGAGCTGTGCCTCACCAGGCAACATCTTTCTTGCATTTGTCTTTGTGATAACATGATTGTGGGTTGTACAGCTCTTCATCTTTCTCGACCTCAACAAGTAGTCTCTCCTCATCCTTTGTACACTCATGAGATACAGCGACAGAGCCAGCAAGAGGTGCGGAGAAGAAAGTAGAGCTAGTACAGAAGCCAAGTAGAACAGTGGTGTTTAAGTGTTGCGTACCGGTGCGTGGGTGTGTGCCAGCACATGGCTAGCTGTCTCCTGTGTGGGAGTTGAACATAAGAAAATAATAGGGATGGGTGCTTTTACACACAGTGTTCGGCAGTGGTGTGTTTTGACTTTTAGTTCCTCAATCTCAAGCATGAGGATTTAACCCCCACTTGTGCTATCAAGCATGTGGTCTTCATCTTTCAACTGGAAGTTTTAAATTTCTCTTTTTCTTATTTCATGACAGCAGCTCAAATCTATGAAACCTCATCAACATCGAACATGATAGTCTGAATTCTGCTCTATTTCCAAAACAAAGTCTCAGACTCTTCAAGGTCAAATCTCCAATATTCAAATTCTTAGCACATGACAGTTCCCTCATTGTAATTAGTTTTGTGCTCTAAAAATTCCTAATTTTCCAGCTATTTTCAAATTTTTTTTACCTTATCCCAAAACTAGGTAGTGCAAGGCCATCATCCAATTCTAATGAAATTTCATCTACATCATCCATAGACAGAACATTACCAAAACAATGTGGATATGACAATCTGTTTTCAAATAAAACAAATTTTAAACCTTTGTCATTATGATCATAAATGCTCATAAATCAAAATTGGCTAAAGCTATTGTAATCAAATTGGGTGTATGCTTTCAGACACTAGGGTTAGGGTTAGGGTTAGGGTTCTTGTAATATCCAAATGCGAAAAGGTCATATCCTATAAATGGCTGCATTGATCTATATAAATTTCAGTTTGCAAGATCTACGGTCATCATTCTGTGCATGCATAAATTTAGGTAATGATTGATTAAAGTGGGCGTGACTTGTTACAAACAATCTGAATTTCTACACATTCCACCTTCCAAACGCCAAAAAATCTTAATAAATCACCTGTATATCCCACAGAGCTGAGATTTTTTTCAGCACAGCCATTGAATGATGATGAAAGTTTGCTACCTATGGTTGATTCAGAAGTTCATGACTATATTTTTTGAAATATGCAAAATTAATTAACATTTAGATCTCCATAAGTCTTCATTGAAATGCTACCAAAACTGATAAACACATTCTCTAGATAGTAGATATTAAGTGTTTTCAAACATTTTTTGTGTTGGGTAAACGGTGAGTCTGCAGTGATATTCATCATCTTGCTGTCATTCTTACTGTATGCACAACGTTTCCTATTTCATCTAAATTTCAAGCAAATTTCACCAAAATATTTCACAATACACTTGAGCAAAACAGTTTGTGAGTATTTTTCAAAATTTTTATCACCAACAGCTAAATTTTTGTAAAGTTAAGTTTCATGCCATCTGTATTTATTCATTCATTCATTTATTTATTTTAATTTTTCGAGTGGTAAGAAGGGCATATCAGCCCATATCTGAAAAGTTATTGAAGTTAAATTCGAAATGGACTTATTTGGTGGATATTGGACACTAGGTGGCCTTTTTTGACAGAATTTGACCCAGCAAAAACCTTCCAACTTTGGTGGAATGTGTCCTACTTGCCTAGCACCAGTGGACCTGCAGGTCCGACTTGTTCTTTTGGTGCGAATGGCTTGGGGGCTTGGACCCCATTCATACCTGCCTGCAGCCTTTAAAGTTGTACTCCAGCATAAAGTGTAACAGCCATTTAAGTGAAATTTTTAGGGTGGTGCACACATGTCAGACACCAAAAATGACATGTCTGGATAAACTCCCACATTTTAAATAACACTTTAAAAACCCTTATATATCCGTGTTCCCTGAATGTAGCTGAATCTCATGATATAGGCCACACCTATGTCTGGCTATCATTGTTTTCGCAAAATGGCAAAATGTCCGAAAACCCCGTTTTCAATCTCCTCCGAGGCTTTGAGTCCAATCTGCCCAAAATGTTACATGAAGAATCTTGATCAAAAGTGATTTTAGATTGTCTAAAAAATAAGCAAGTTAAAAAGGAACAACTTCCTGTAGCTAGCAGTCAAAACAGGAATTGTGACCTTTCTTGGGAACTATCAATCCTATTAAGACAAAACTTACTCCTGTAGTTCCACATATTGATTTGAAGCATTCTAAAAACTGTGGCTCCAATTGGCCACAAGGGGGCACCACACATATTCAACAATTATTCAATTACTTCAATTATTGAGAAAATATAGATGTTGTGTTTCAACAGGTCACAGATCAAAAAGATTTCAAACTGGTTTCAAAAAGGTTAATGACATTTAAAACTAGGCAGATGTGGCTTCACTTACTGGTGATGTTTTCAGTTTATGTTTCATGGTCAGAGAAACTCATGAAAAGGGAAAAACTTGGGTTAGGAAGTAAAGGAAGTAAAGCACAAGATTTCTGAAAAGCCTAATATGAGTAAAAGCAATTTTTCCAACTGTAATTGCCCCTTTTATTTTCTAACTATTTAAGAGCCATGACTCAGTTCTGCAGTATAGTGGTCAGGTGTATTCTAATTACATATGTCACAGATGTCAAGTATTTTGTAAATTTCACTGAGTAAACCAAACCTTTGTTTTCCGAAGGGGTAAGAACTAGTTTGAAAACTTATCTGAAAAGCTACTAAGCTGCATGTAGAATATTTGCCGATGATTCCAGGCTGACTGGCGGGAAAACAAAGGTTTGGTTTTAGAATAGGGATGTCTTTAACTTTGTGATTGACCATTCTTCTCAGGCAAGGGACCGGAGACCCTGTATGCCGGGCAAAAGCTCAATGATAATGAATGGCATACAGTGCGTGTGGTGCGTCGTGGCAAAACCTACAAGCTAACGGTTGACGATGATGTAGCAGAAGGTACTTATCAACATCAACTCAGTTCATGCAGAAATGTTTTGAAAATGTTTCCTTGTCGGTGATATTACAAAATACTGTGGTGTGTTGCCATAGAAACTGATCAGTTTGTAGCTGTGTTACAAAAAAACCATTTGTAACGGTTGCTATTGATGGATTTTCTCCTTAAATCAGCCCTCTTGTGTTAGTGTCAGACAGTGTTCTCTTTTCTTTTCGTTTTTTGTCTTTCTTTTCAACCCATCCCCTCCACCCTCCCCGTCTTCAGGCCAAATGGTGGGTGACCACACTCGTCTGGAGTTCCACAACATTGAAACAGGCATCATGACAGAGCGCCGATTTGTTTCCAGCATCCCGTCCAGCTTCATTGGTCATTTGCAAAGCCTGAGGTACTCAGAAAACGTACTTCTAATTTACTTTTTAAATTTATATAGAGTTTAACAAATAATT
>NW_019525087.1:75580-85451 GCF_002814215.2 Seriola lalandi dorsalis
GAGATTTATTTAGCTAAGGGTCTAGCTTATCCAAACATTTCTTTACTTTCAATTATCCGTGACTGTATATAATATTTGTTATAATAATATAACAAACAAGTTATTTACAGTGTGTGTTCCTTTTGGTTTCTCAGATTTAACGGCATGCTCTACATCGACCTGTGCAAGAACGGTGACATCGATTACTGCGAGCTTAATGCTCGCTTTGGGATTCGTTCCATTATTGCTGACCCTGTCACCTTCAAATCCAAGAGCAGCTACCTGAGCCTTGCCACCCTGCAGGCCTACACATCCATGCACCTCTTCTTCCAGTTCAAGACCACCTCCCCAGATGGCTTCATACTCTTCAACTCTGGAGATGGCAATGATTTCATCGCTGTAGAACTGGTGAAAGGGTAAGGTTAATTCATGAGGGACTCCTGTTGACCTTTTGCATGTTGACACCGTCAAGGTTTAATAGTAACATTACAATTAACAATGCAATCAAATGACAATGTGAAAGCAATATGCCAATGTAATAAAAGTCATTTGTAGTGATTAACCTAGTGTAGTGATGAACCTAGAGCGTGTTCATTAGAGAGCTTTATAGCAGGTAGCTCAAGTGTCCATTGATAAGCAGCTCAAACATGTTAAGCTAGTGTTCATTAGAAATCAGGCCCAACCACGTTAGCACAACAGAAATGTGATCAAATGAAATAAGCAGACTGAGAACGTATCACATTGTCCATAATAAGGAACATTAACAATTATCTACAAAAATACAAACAAATCAAAGACAATGACTGTGTGCGCCTCTTGACCCATGGGCATGTATATCATTCCTCTGCGTCTATGCTGATTCTGACCCACAATACCACAGTCACACCCTAAACTAAACTCAAGTCATGTGACTCGTTACTCTCAAATTAAAACAAAGACTTACATAAAGGGCAGTTCATGTTTCAACCAAACATTATTTTATACTGGTATATTTTGGAAAAATCTTTTATCAATATTCCTCTTTTAACAGCTTATTTATTGCATTTTAATTATTTTAAAATGATCATGAATTTATGATAAAACTGTCTCTTAGACAGTTACAGCAAGTTTCACCTCAGCTGCTCTTTGGATTCACAGTCAGTCTTCTCATACCAGACGCCAAAACCAGTATCAGTAAGACCAAAAAAGAGGGAGAATATTAGACTTTCATATGTAAGGTGGACAGTCTTACAAATCCAAATGAATGATGTTGTTCTCTAACTGCTGGATGAGTAAAAATGACTACAGGTTTGAGATACTTGGAGTTTCTCAGATATTTTTAGGTGATCTATTTCAGTGGCTCTAAACCATTACCAATCACGACCCTCCAGAAGAAACAAGTTGGTGTTTGCAACAACAGTGCCAGCATACAGTGGGTGGCTGCAAGTTGTTTAACGCTTTGTGGTGTCTAAATATTTTTGGAACATGATTTCAGAGCCTGAAGGTGTAATGTTCTCCAACCTCTGTGGATTTGATGCATTCTTTGAGTTTCCTCCCCCTGACCTGCCAGAGCAGCATCAGGACCTCCTGATTTACAATTACAGCACTGAACATCTGGCACAGTCTTTCTATGCAGGTTTCTTTGTGGATGTGAGAGATGTGTTGTAAGGGGGTTTTCTATAGATCTGGAACCACAAAGCAGAACACAGTGGTGAAGTTCTTTATTTGAAAACTAGTAATAGTAGTTGAGTTGTGGGGGCATGGTTGGAGATGGCAATCAGGGGCAAACCGCTGGCTGGCTAGTTGAAGATAGTGGAGCAGAGCTGAGTGGAAGGAAACCACAGAGTGGGGCAGATGATCAAGATCAAACAGAACTGCTCACAGTACTCCACCTTATCAGGCAGACGAAGAACGATCCAGAAGAGGTGAACAGAGAGACAGGGACTGTACTTGAACTGGACCTGCAAGGAGGAAGCAGGTTACAAAAAATCAAAAAAGCATGAACGAGATCCACAAGAGCAGGAGTCGGCTGAAGCGTGGCACCACTAGTCATGACACAAAGATCTGGCAGAGAATGGTGAGATGAATTGGTCTTAAATACTGCTGAAGGGTGTGGTGTTGATTGAGGATGGAGGGAGCAGGAACCAGCAAGCCAAGCCTAGCTAGACAGACACACATACACACAGAGAAAAACACACATCAGGGGAAAAAGGGCAAGAGAGGCCTAATCCTAACATTTTGTGTCCAAGCACTTCTGAATAAATAACAAACTGTGGATGTTCGAACTTGGTTTTGGCTGTGTGTAAATTCAGGCTGATATTTCTGAAGCTTTTGGCAGCTTGGGGCTCTGTCAGAACTGCCACAGACATCTTACGTTTCTCAGTTGATGGTGCTGCTGTGGGACTTTCAGATGATTCACCTTGAGACTCACCTGACTCGATCCATTTGATAGCTAAAAACTGGCTATAGTTGCTTCATTATGCAGCTTTTGTGGCATAAAAGCAGCATTTTTTTTCTTCTATTTGTGTCCAATCATAAACTAATGCAGCACACTTTGACTCTCAAAAATAAATTATATCAGGGTATAGCTGATGTATGTAAAACCATTCCCCATTCTGTTATTTTATTTTTAATATGTTACACTTTTTTTCTCCACAACCATCTGGCTACGCACGGAAATGATCTCGAGCCCCCCTTGGGGCTGCGGTATTTTAACAGTGCAGAAACACACTCACTGATCACTTAGGAACAACGTGCACCTGCGTATTCATGCAGTTATCCAATCAGCCAACATATGGGAGCTTCAGGTAATGTTACCGTCAAACATGAGGAAAAATGTGATTTTAGACTTCTGCCCTCCTGGGATCTTAACATTCTACAGCCTCTATAGTTTACTCAGAGCAGAGTAAGAGTGACCACTTTTTACAGCTCTGGTGAGCAGAAAAGCTTAAGAATGAGGTGGAGGACAATAGCAGACAACCACAACAGGTTCCACTGCTGTCACCAAGAACAGAGAAACGTAGCCTGATGTGATGAATCTTCTGATCAGCTTTCTGCTGAGGCAAACACATGGTAGGGTCAGAATGGACCTGACCTACCATGTCCAGTCTGGTTGTGGTAATTACCCCTTAGGGGCCCAACATGTGCCAAGAAGACATTCCTCATACTATTTCCCTACCATCACCAGACTGGCTCATTGTTTTAATGTCTATCATCATGTCTATATGTTCATATCTTCAAGGACACAGTGTTACGATTTGGTATTAAATTCTGTTTGGACCCCAGGGCGGATTCAGGTACAGACATGACAGGATGGATGTACTAAAAGTTCTTTATTGGCATAAGCCAAACTCAGAAAATGCAAAGGGAGAGTTTTAGTGGGGGGTGCAGGGGGGAAAGGGATCCAGGTGGAGGCTGGTGGCGTCTGGAGTTGGAAAGCCAGTGCATGCAGGTGAGTATTGGGCATGGAGACAGCAGGTGAGTATAGTGACAGGTAATGGTGGTGTATCTTCAGCAGGAGCAGGCACAGCACTGGTTCTGGCAATAACTGAAGTGAGGAGACACACTGATGAGTATTTTCTCAAAAGAACAAGGATGTGCGATCAAATAAAGTTTCTTTCACTACAGCAAAAGTTGTCCTGAAGAGTTACCACATCGGCACAATCTGGCGACGAGTGAGTGAAGAGCTGGGGTTTCTTATACAGGGCTTGATGAGTGATTAGTAACAGGTGTGCCAGGTCATCAGTGCTGCGCCACACCCCTGCTGTGAAACTAGCTGTTTATATTGTAACCACGACAACAAAGATTGTCTAATGTTGAGGAAGTTCTTATTTCAACCCAAATCAACATCTTTTCCTAAACCTAACTAGGCCATGACCATTATTATAGTAACCATGGTGACAAAGGTAGGTATACACTGCTGATGGTACAGTCAGTACTATCTCTATGGCAACACATGACAACTGAGGTCTGGATGCTATTTCAGGAGATGCTCCTATGGATCGTAGGGTTGATGGTTGTTCAGGTTGGAGGAGTTGTTGGGACCTGAATATAATAGAACACCTGTGAGATCTACAGGATCACCACAGGCTGTTGGTGTTCCTAATAAAGTGCTTGTTAATGTGGATATATTACAGCAGTGGATCTATTTGAATATGATTTAAGGCAAACACTCTCAGTTTATCAATGTATTTGCTCTGCTGCCATCACATGTCTGCAGGGAAGAAGATGGAAGCTGTTTTAAGTTAGGAAAGTAACGGTGAAGCTTTAACCAAATATAATATCTATACAACATCAGTATTATGCCAGTCTAATCCTTCGTGACTGGAGAGCACAGTGGTGCTTTTGGCTGCACAGCTCCTCAAAGTACTTATGTTGGCACTTGTCTGCAGAATAAATCAATAATAAATAAGTTATAAATAAATAAATGGTTCGAAGGGCAACAACTCAGATCCAGTTTCTACCTAAATACCATGTTTGTGCACAAATGTAGGAAAGTCAGGAAGACAGGAACATGCCAATGTCTACATCCTCATGAAAACAATATATATATATATATATATATATATATATATATATATGGGGAATTATACTGAGGATGAATCCTCATGATGCATTATATAATTCACTCTGGTTCTGGCTCAGGGAGACCAGTTTGTGTAATAAAAGGCGTTTAAGGCAGAAAGCTCAAGACTTCTGAAGCATTCTGTGACATTCAGCTTCTCTCCTCTTGCAGATATATCCACTATGTGTTTGACCTTGGAAATGGACCGAACCTCATCAAAGGCAAGAGCGAAAGAGCCCTGAATGACAACCAGTGGCACAATGTGGCCATCACTCGAGACAACAGTAACACCCACACACTGAAAGTAGATGCCATAGCAACCAGTCAGAGTATCAATGGGGCCAAGAACCTGGACCTGAAAGGTATCCACAGGACAGTACACCTGTTATATGTTTATACCTCCATGTGTGTTCACTTTATATTCAGCCACTTCCAATGACTTTCATTCATAGTCATGCATTATTTTCCTCTAATTCTTTTTACATTTTGCCTAGGTTAAAGTCAGTCTTCATACAGTAATATATTTCTATATGCTCATTTGTTATTGTATTATTTAAGTTGTACCACTTTACAATAAGACTTCGCTTTTAGGATTCATAAGGAAGTTTTTATAAATTGTTTATAATTAGCGTATTCATTTGCATGGCTCACTATTTGGCAGACAAGTTAATGCTTACAACTCATTAATTTTAATATTGAGTTGCATTATCAATAGTTTCAGCAACTCATTAATAAATGATGATGTGTTTCACACTTTACAATAAGGCTCCTTTTATAAGTGTTTGTAAATGATACATGTATGTTTGTAAAATGAGATGAAGAAACATGAAAATGATGGAGGGAGAATCACAGAGGTGTGAACAGAAGGATAAAGAATGGGTGAGCAGTTCAACAAGTAAAGGAAGGTTATTACCTGTGTTCTACCTGGAATGCTAAAGTCCTAAAGAAGAGACCAACCAGCAGAAAGCATCTCCATGTTAGTATCCACTGTGCACAACAAGCTGATCAACAGCTGTGATTAGAATGAGGACGGCTGCTGAGAACATGTCAAGGTAAACAACAATACCGAGGCCTTAGAGGATGAATCTGGTCACTTGATATGATCATGTGATCTGCCATAATTTGATCCGCCAAATCAAACTTTCTGACCATTAATATCCTGATGGTGGTTCATTGCTAGAAATTTAGGAAACGTGATGAAGCAGCAGGTGCAAATGCTGGATGGTTGAGAAAACAAAGAAAGCTCACTAATGAGATATGAGGCTTTACAGTACAGATACATGTGGGCTCACTATTTGGCAAGCAATTGGTCACTGTTGCCCTTTTCATCTAATGTGTTATAACAACTTATACATGATTTACAAAGTGTTAACAAGCTAATAAATGAACTAGTTAAACCATTTATAAGGGAAGTCCTATTGTAAAGTGATAACATTTAAGTCATTCCATCTTATGTCAAAACATTTGAAGTTCACACATTCCTCACTGATTGAAGGTATTTATTTTAGAAGTAGCAGAGTGCAGGGTCATTTTTTGAAGTACCAACCCTGTCTTCCTAGAAATTAGGTTCATATACAACTAAATTGCAACCGCAACTACCTTTTTTAGGAAGCCTCATTGCAAGCAGTTTATAATGAGGATTTATTATTAGCGTATGTATTTGTCAAGTAACAAATCTGTTGATAGTGAAAGTATTAGTAAAATGTGTTTACCGCCAAAGTATCCAATCTTGCCATCACAATATCCACTTGTACTAACTACAGCAAAGATCATGTGGTTTAATACAGAAAAGGTTCTTGACCAAAATGCTTTTGTTTCCTAAGCCTGATGTCAGTGGATACAAACCAGGTCCTGCCTCCACTACTGTTAACAAATGTAGCATATTATCAATTTTTTTCAATTATTATTTTATTTCTATTTGAAAAAAAATACATTTCACAATTATCAATTTAGATAGTATTGAACATGCAGAGCTTTCACCTCAAATATTACTGGGAGTTGAGGGGAAAAAGAGACAATAATAATATATTAAATGCAATAAAATAATACTTACATATATAAAGTCACATTACACCATTACTCATTCATTCTGACAAGTCAACTGAAATCTGACCTTATAGGTTTTCAGTCCACCTGGTCCAGATCAAGCACATTTTCTCTTTTTGGACCTCGAGGGAAAATGACAGCCTAGATTTTGTTTATTATTCCTATCCATTCATCATCAGTGGGCGGCTCCATGACAGCCTTTTTTACTCACGACCAGAAGTATTTTTATCAGTTTCTTATCATTTGTGCTTCATTCATTCAAAGAAAATGTTGATTCTGAATATAATCCAACCAGCGACTATGTTGTATGTAAAGATAATTCTTCCACCACATTTTTGGACTTGTATTTCCTCTTGTTTAGGTTAGAGAGCAGTCAGTATGCTACTACCCAGTACAATATCACTAATCAAAACATTTGATAGCTTCTTTTTAAGAAGACCTATTAACATTAGATAATTCTGTACTGTGTCTATGTTTTCTATGCCCCAGGTGATCTGTTCATTGCAGGACTGGGTCCAGGCATGTATGGCAACCTGCCTAAACTCGTGGCTTCCAGAGAGGGCTTCCAGGGCTGTTTAGCATCAGTGGACCTCAACGGTCGCCTGCCAGACCTCCTCAATGACGCCTTGTTTCGCAGTGGGCAGATTGAACGTGGATGTGAAGGTACACCGTCCCTCAAATCCAGGCCTGACTTAGACTACTACAACACAAACTTCAACTCCAGTTCCGGCTCCGGCAGCCCTTTCTTCCTGCTAAATGCAAACAGTAGCTCCACAGCCCTTCATCCATGTGGGAGTCCCTCCATCCTACTGATTGTACTTGTTGCTTCACTTACCCACTGTTAGAGTCAGGCCAAATACTTCCTCACCTACACCAACGCATGTTATCGGCCACATTGGTCGCCCACTGATAGTGCTGTCACCACTACCATCAGAGCAGTGGTGCCAGTGTAGTAACATTAAATACTGCCAGGTGCTTCATTTTTATGTCTATGCTTTGTGAAGTTTTTTTCAGAATTTAGTGAGTGATGAGACTTTTGAATAATATTATCATCATAATAAGTTACAGAGCTTCTAACAAGTGGCTGGTTCAGCTGTGTTGGTACAAAAATATTGATCGTACAGAGGGACATTCACACTGAGAATAAGATTTTGCACTGCGGTAAAACTTTTTAATTGATAGTTCACTAAGCCATCTTCCCCAGAGGTTTGTTGCTATGCCTGTCGAGCTTTCTATGGATGTGCATTGCACTGCATCTGGCAGATTTGAAGAAAATAATAAACATAACCAGTTAATGATGGATGATGACATGTAAAAGGTTGAAACCCCTGGATTGAAGTGCACTATTTTAAGAAAACATAATACATTCATGGACGTGTAACAAATGTTACATTTGTATTTTGAATCATCACATCTTTACAATATGATGCATAATAAAGGATTTTTTGGATGAGGACTAACCTGTGAGTTTAGCAAAGTGGTCTCAGGTCAGCGTTCTGCTAACGTACCTAAGTTTTGAAATAATACAATCAAGGACTGGGGTTACTGTTTGGGGTAGGGGTTTAGGAAACGGTCAATTACAGGTGTACAAAAAAACAAAAAAAAACAAATCCTTTAATCCTTAAAGTTTATGAATGTAGTTGTGCAGTTTTACACATGCCCATTGGGAATCTCTATCAGGAAATACCTGGACTCCAGACCATACAGTTTGTTCACAAAGCAAAACTTGCCAAAGTTTTTAAATTGTTTTGTGTTAATTTACAATTCTTCATGCATATTATGTACATAACTGCATCAAAATAGGCTGTTGAAACATTTTGCACAAGCAAGCAAATGTCACTGTTGTTTCCATCTTCTGTGCAAGTCTTTCTTTTTTGCCCATTTCTGTCATCCTCTGAAGGTTCTGGGCCAGACTCCACAACCTGTTGTTGTTTGCATGGAAGTCATTTTCTGTGTAACAGTTTTTTTCTAATGTCCACCATATCATTCAGTTGGACATTGGGTATACCATATGTTTTTTTATTTGTGTTTAAGCATTAACTTCTAGAGCCCCATGTTAGACAAATTAATGTGTTAGCTAATATTTCATTTGAATCAAAACAGAAAATAATACTCTGTGTACTGTATATGCTCCTCTTTGAGACAATCTCACTGGGGTTGATAACAATGTTATTCCCTGCACTGTATGTACTGCAAGAAAGTAATGGTTGATTAATTTATTTTTCAAAATAAAATGTCATCAATCACGGTTTGTTGGTCTTGTCCGTGGCATTCTAATGTCTCATTTTTCTGTGTTCCTGTACAGTTTATTTTCTTGTCAGTTTTGCTTTTCCTTCTTTTCTGCCTCCGTATCATGGTCAGTTCATGAGTCATTTAAACTGTTTTGTCATTTACAGCCTGCATTTCATTACAAAGTGTCATCACATAAAATGGGTTTGTGTGTCTTCAGACAGAGAGAACATCAAATCCCATTCATGATTTTTAAGTTGGCAGCTCAGGTTGTGGCAATACACTGTACCACCACTAGATAGTGGTACCGCACTGCCGGCAAACACTTTTCAGCAGAAGTGACATGGCTGTTGTTACATTAAATCCTGAACCAGATCAATGCAACAGCAGGATATCACTGTAGTCATTGTAAGTTCCCACACTCCATCCTTCCTCCAACCCATCGGCACTTCACTTGGTCTTGAACAGCTCCTTTAACATAAGCAGCTCGCATCATTTCACCAGGTAAGTTTCCACTAAACACATTTACCTATAGATGATTTATATAGACTGATGGTTGGCCTGCTATTTGTTCAGATTCATTTACATGTTTGCATAAAGCAGATATAGTGAACATTTCCTGTTTTGAAGTTTCACAAAACAGTTGGAATTTTGTATGTATCATTCAAATATCAATATGATAACACGACAACATAGTGGATTGAAGAAACAAAACAACTTGTCAATATCACGTTCACTATTGCCTGTAGACTTAAATGTTGTTAGAAGTGTGTGTGTTTTGTTCTTCAAATAGCAGTGCAGTGTGGATAACCATGTCCATATATGTCTGTGTGTTTGTGTGTGTGTGTGTGTGTGTTTGTTTTGTTTGGGCATGGCTGGACTTCCACAGGTCCCAGCACCACCTGTCAGGAGGATTCCTGTGCCAACATGGGTATTTGTATCCAGCAGTGGGAGAACTACACCTGTGACTGCTCCATGACCTCCTACACAGGCACACAGTGCAATGACCGTGAGTACTGATGTCACATTCAAATATATAACAATGACAGACTAAACAACATCATCTCAGAGTAA
>NW_019525087.1:86080-86181 GCF_002814215.2 Seriola lalandi dorsalis
TATAAAACTGTTTGTTTTAAACTCCTTTGTTTTGTAATGATCCAAAGGCTATAACACATGTAGTGCTAATAGTAATAATAATAATAATAATAATAACTAGA
>NW_019525087.1:86205-104312 GCF_002814215.2 Seriola lalandi dorsalis
GTTTTATATCAGAGTCTTTTATATCAAGACATTTCTCAAAACCAGAATATGATCAGGGTGACTTTTGAACACTGGAAATAAATCATGTAATCATCCCGGCAGTAGCCCCCGTGGCACTCAAAATTTCCCTGGAATTTTCTAGTTGCTATTATTGTTCTTCATTCTCTGGTTGAATAAAGTATATCATTTAGTATATGCTTGTTGGTGTAGAATATGTACTTTTGCTAGGAGACTCTAATGTCCCCGCAAACTCAACTGCTCCCTTGTTTACACTGGATCAGTGTGTGCACTTAACTTAACCCTGAGGTCAGGGGGAGGGAGCGAGAGGCTGTGTTGTTCAGGATGACAGCTAAGGGGATTTATTTATGGCAGATCTTAAGTTTTATGTTTGCTTTTTGTTTTCCTCAATACTGGCAATCCTTCAACATTACCCAAGGAAATAAAACTACAACTAACAGATAATAATTTGCTGTACATTATATCTTAATAGTTTAAGATTACTTCAAAAAAGAATTTAATAATCACTTCTTGTAATTTAAAGGGGATGGTAAAATTGACTAAGCTAAAACAGGTTATGTTGTTGATTCACAACTCCATTCCAAGTTAACAACACTATTTATGATAAAGCTGGTAGATTTTTAGTGGTTCCGCAAACACTCTTGAAAAAAATATCAATTTGCTTTTGCTGGTGGCCACCGTTTCAGGTAAAATAATAATGGCAGGAGATTTTAACTGCATTTTAGACCCGGAACTTGGTCGTTCATCGGTGTTGGACACCTTCCATGCTCAATCTAGAAAGATAATACAACAGTATATAAAGGACCTGAATATTTGTGACCCATGGAGTATTCAAACCCCAGCAAAAAGATTTCCAGTTAAACAGTCGTTCATCTAGTTGGTGTCACGTTTTGTGGTAAGCTGGACCCAAATGCAACCACACAAGGGATTAGTGAAAAAAATGTTTTAATAATAAAAAAAGTGACTACTTACGACACAGGGGCCAATATTATATAAAAAGATTATAGCTAAAGCTCTAGCTACCATGGATTTCATAATCTTATACAGATAAAGGCTAGACCATGAATTTGACTGGCCATATTTGCCAGACAGTACACTGCACTCAGATATACTAAAAAGACACAGACAGACAGACACACAGTTAGTTTGACACTGCAAATTTTTTACATAATTCAATATGTATTTGCTTAATATGACTGTATGTCATATTCATTTTTCTCTGATTTTAAACAGATATTTTAAGTTTTATTTGATTTATTATATTGGTATGTAATGTTTTCTTTTATTTATATATTGTAGCCAAAATAATTACATGAAATGGAATTTTACTACAAGAAAATGAATGCATAACGAGTGAGTTGATAAGTCTTGATCCACGGAAGAGGTGTAAAATGTAATTATTATTCCTATATGTTGCTGATGTCAAAGATGATACATTTTGAAGGAGATCACAGAACACCTACACTGACACTGGTTCTTCATAAACAAGGCCTGATGTACTAAATACATTTTTTGGGTGCATTTGTTTCTAATTCATTGTAATATCGGTTCTAAAAAACATTTTAAAATCCATTATGTTTGAAAACTTTAAAGTCTAATACCAACCACATCAAGCCTGCCCCTTCATTCCTCATCAATGAGACTCTGGCGTTAGCGCTGCAGCTAACTGACATCATGAAAGCCCACTTGTTGCAGAAAACACACTCATCATTAGTAGGGACACATCTCAACTGTCCACACCCAACCCCAAACCTGTGTCTGTACAGTACCATACAGGAGCTGAAAAAGCAATCCCACTCTATATATATATAACCATTGTTATTCAAATCTTTATCTTTTTTTTTTCTTCTGTATGCTTTTCGGCAACTAACTAGTCCTTCATACTTTGCGCTACAAAAACCGTTCAACTATCGAAACGTTCAGCTTCTTCAGGAGATTTCTGCTTCTATGCTTTTTTCTACTATTTATAATTTTTGAAGTATTAAGCTTTTTCTGCAATTTATTTTGCCATTCAATTGAATGGAGATGATGTTCAAATCTTTTAAAACTTTCTGCCCTTTGAACTTTAACTACTTCAGCATACTTTCAGCTAGAGACTTCATTCAAACTTTAAATGTTCACAAGATTTGCTATAAAGCTTGCATTCAACTTTTTTCTTATCCTATTACAGTTTTTGATTCATCACAGGTTTTAGACAATGTTGACAATGGACCTGTCTGTTGATTGGCTAAAGACAATAACACATACCTGTTTATTTGCATATAAAATGGGGAAGTGAGAGTCGATCACAAGTGGTCAATCGAGACACATGTGCTGACGATTTCAAATCACGTGTGACTGGATCACTGAAGACATATGTTCCTAGCAGGTCTGAACAGGGCCTGTGATCCTCCTTTTGCTTTCCTTCAATTGTTAACTACTCCAGCATACATTGTGCTACATAAACCGTTCAACTATCACAACATTCAGCTTCTACAGAAGATTTATGCTCAACTTAAACTTTTTAATACTATTTATGATTTTTGAAATATTAGCTTTTCTGCAATTTTTTACAATGTAAGTCAATGGAGGCAATGTTTAAATCCTTCAAAACTTCAAAACTGTTTAGGATGCACATCATCTATTTGTTACTAATACAAATGATTCATTCTTTTACAGTTTTAAGGCATTTTATTTCTTCTTCCACCTTTTGCAGCAACTGCTTTCAACTGTTTCAACATGTTTAACTTTTCAGCTTTTGCATATAATAGACTTCGTCTTCAGTTTAACATTTTGGCATCTAATTTTTCATTGCACTGCACTTTAGTTAATATAAGCTGCTTTTATAATCATTTTAACATTGTGTCAGAAATCTCCTTCAGGTGTGACATTACAAGTTTTGCTTGTACATGTCTTCTTTCTTAAGGTTTTTTTTTTTTTTTTTTTTTTAAGCAATTTTTGGCCCTTTATCTTTCAATTATTTTTTGTACATTTTGTACAGTTTTGTGCTGTTTGTTACACTTTCCATCAACAAAAAAAAAAATGTTCAACCATTTCATGCCATTCAACCTCCAGCTTAAAAATGATATAGCTTCTTGTTGTAACAGTTGAGATATGTTACTTGCCAGTATGAGTTTCAGAGTTATAATTCAACTGAAACTGCTTCAACTCATCCTTATGGCCACAAATGTCACTCTACACACATCATTGCTTCCTACGCCGTAGGACAATTTGTCTTCTTTCAGGCAATGTGCTTACAAAAGCATACAGAAATTGCACAGTGAGCCTCAGAGCGATGGGAGTATGGTCCAACTGCCCCAGAGACTGATTTTCAGAGGGAAACAGAAAAAGCCTTTTCTGTAACTCACTCCTGTTTCCACATTTTTAACGCTATAAACACCACAGCTCACACATGTGCAGAAAGGTCTTGTGGTGCTCATGAAGTAATAATCTTGCTGATACGATGTATGGTTTTTGATTAACTCACAGTAGTTCAAGAGGTCTGCTCATCCATTTGGATCTGTGAGAGCTGAGCTGTATCTATAAATTAATGGAAAGTCTGCAGCTGGCACCTGCCATTTGCGCACATGCCGGGCCATGAACAGCAAATCACTGGTTCAAATCCCAAATAGGCTGGAGTCATTGCTGCCTATGAATATGATAATAAGTACTAAAAGCACTTCTGAATGTACATATTAACTCGTAAATAACTTGGCGATATTGTTTGTAATTATTTAGTTCCCATTTCTATTTAAGGAGTACACCAAATCATTAATATCTCAAACACTGTTAAGGCTATAAATATGAAAGGTTGACCATGATGCAGTTCTTCACATAGTCATAAATTGATGGCACCACTGCAGCATCACACGCATTTTCTTCAGAAAATGCAGAAGTTTCTAGTCTCTGACTTGCAAAGGAGGTTTCCAACCTGGATGGGATTTACCCCTTAGATCTATGGCACAGTGCACTTCACTGCAAAAGTCTGACTAAAAACAGGAGGCATCACATCATTCTGGGACTTGAGAACTGAACTACATGGACTAAAATGTAGTAGGATGAAATGGACAGGCAAACTACAGTAGGTCATGAAACAGCAATTATAGAATAAATATTTTTAAATACAGAGAGAAATAACTTTGTATTGTAACATGACAAATGCATTGCATTTAATACCAAATACATATGAAGGCATGAATAATAAAGATCCATTTTAGACTTTATTTCACAAAGTATATAAAGTTTTTCCTGACACCATATCTACACCAAAGGAATAACATGAGCAGCATGTTAGCAGAGCAGCATTAGCTTAAGTGCTGTGTTTGTGTCGGCACATGAAGTGATCAGACGCAGTAATGAGTTGTAGATCACCCACATTTTGGAAGAGCTTAGAACCCATAATATAATCACTGTGTATGAATGCAGGAAAATAGACTTGGAGAACAAAAATATGCTTCAGGTCATGATTAGGACATAAACCTAGAGCTAGAAGGTCATATCTTCACATAGAAACAATTCAGTCGACCCCTCAGGATTCACTAGCACCTAATACTCTAACCCTGCCACTAGCACTGTACAGTGAAATATACAATGCGGTGTGGTAGTAGAAGGACACAAAAGATGTCTTCATTCAATATCATCAAATTCAAATTTGCTTTACTGGTATGACCATTTGTTTTCCATCCATCCATTCCACTCTAACCAAAGTGACTTAAGCCAGTCAACTCTCAGGTTTTGTAATAGCAGTATTTCCTATTTTGAAAAGCTGCATTGTGTCACATGCTGTTAATGCATGGTGTACTGGAAGACACTGACAGAAAGCCGTCCCCAGCTGTTTGTACATTGTACTGATGGGCGCAAGCTTCTCTTTGCCAGCACAGCCTTTGAGATGTGTATAAGAGACAGCATGTTAGCAGAGCAGCAGTAGCTTAAGTGCTGTGTTTGTGTCGGCACATGAAGTGATCAGACGCAGTAATGTGTTGTAGATCACCCACATTTTGGAAGAGCTTAGAACCCATAATATAATCACTGTCTATGAATGCAGGAAAATAGACTTGGAGAACAAAAATATGCTTCAGGTCATGATTAGGACATAAACCTAGAGCTAGAAGGTCATATCTTCACATAGAAACAATTCAGTCGACCCCTCAGGATTCACTAGCACCTAATACTCTAACCCTGCCACTAGCACTGTACAGTGAAATATACAATGCGGTGTGGTAAGAGAAGGACACAAAAGATGTCTTCATTCAATATCATCAAATTCAAATTTGCTTTACTGGTATGACCATTTATAGTGTTGCCAAAATACACAGAGCAGGACAACAACACATTCATTTGTAATGTAACAATGAGGGGGAAAAAGACAGAATATACAGAAGCACTGTACTTCACTAATATGAAAAGTCATACGCACACATACATTCATTACCCTAACAAATGCGGTTGGAAATTATATCAGAACTGTTACAAAAAAAACAATAAAACCGAAAAAAAAAACAACATGTACACGGCTCTCAGCACATGCTGAGGCAGCATGTCGTAGGTGGAAACCCATCCATCTATTTGTTTTCCATCCATCCATTCCACTCTAACCAAAGTGACTTAAGCCAGTCAACTCTCAGGTTTTGTAATAGCAGTATTTCCTATTTTGAAAAGCTGCGTTGTGTCACATGCTGTTAATGCATGGTGTACTGGAAGACACTGACAGAAAGCTGTCCCCAGCTGTTTGTACATTGTACTGATGGGCGCAAGCTTCTCTTTGCCAGCACAGCCTTTGTGCATGAAGACTGCAGTGGAGTCAAACTTGCTGCAACTTGCAAAATATAAGAGCAGCACATGTACGGCAGTGTCATCACACCAGGCGAATACTCTTGCATGTCTTAGTTAGGTGGATTGAATCAGGTAAGCTCTCCACTTTATCCTTCTGAATACTTTTGTCTCTTCAGCTTTTTCAAAACATCCTGTCATGAGGATTGTCTGGCCTTCATTCAGTCTACATGGTCCTGATATTGTGATGTAATTGCAAATGAATGCAAAATGCTTTGTTACCACTACTTGTGGGAAATCTCCCATAGTTTGGCACTAATGCATTATTTCATGAAATTAGATGTGTTGGCCCATCCCCAACTGCTCCATGTCCTTGTCTCTCTTGTTGCTTAATGAAGTTTGGATGGTTGTATCGTAACACAACTCTTAATCAGTGCTACACCATCCATGATGTATTCTGATGGTCCAACATTAGGTAAGGGTTACTCATTCGTCACAACAGACTTCAGTTTCTAGGTCATCTTTGGAGGTCTTTCTAATCCTTCAGAACAGTGCAGGCTGACAGTCTGCACCTCTCTCTGCTCGCAGTGTTCTTAACAGCTGATCCACTCATCGCATTAGTGTGAGCCAGTAAGAAAAAGTTTGCAGACTGACTTCATCTTCATCAAGGCGCTGGTCTTCAGTTAATTTCATGTGCTGTTTGGCTGAAGTTCTGTCTTTTGTGTGGAATGAATGATGCCCATCCTTCAGTAGTTCCAACCTTTAGGTTAATTGATCCTGCCCTTGTTGTTCTGTCCGCAAAAGCGTGTCTTTATGCTTCTTACTCTACTGGGTTAATATTGAAAAGTAATCATTAACCAGCTGATCGTTCTAGGTGTGTTTGTAAATTCAATCTGAAATCGAAAGAGAATCATCCGAACTGTTCAGAAATTCAGTTTCAGATCCCTCAGAGCAGAGGAACAGCACTGTGCACAGTAAAAATACTGTCACAGAAAACATCCTGTAGCAGATCATTGTGTATGGTATTTGTATATTTGTTTTACATTTCCATCATTTCAAAATCAGTCTATAATAGTGATTTGTTCAAAACAATGTTGAAGTTTGTTACTCAAGAATGTTAATCGAGTGAATATGGGAAAATTAAGCAATTCTGTTCTTTTTTTTTCCCTTTCAAACTAACAAGAAGTACAGACAAAAGTACTGTTATAGTACCAGGTCGATAAGCAGTATTGATAAAAGTAGTTAACCATGTCTACTCTCAACTGTGTTAACTTTCAATGAAGAGAGGTTTGCTTGATCCCCAGGTTTATTGAGCTTTACTATAAATGGCAAGGTCAGCAGTGACAAGAATAAGCTTTTGCTCCAGCTGTGAGGGGAGCTCAGAGTGCTTTACAGTAATTACCACATTCACCCATTCACTCATATTCATACAGCACACAAATAAAGGTGGAGGACTGGTTCTGCTTGTGAACAATAGATGGTGCAACCCAGGTCATATCACAGTGAAGTAGAAGATCTGCTGTCGGGATATTGATCTGTTGGCAGTTGGTCTTAAACTGTACTATGTACCAAGGGAGTTCTCACACATCGTCGCCATTGTTGTTTACATTCAACCACGAGCTGAGCCTGCAGTCGCGTGTGATGTCATTCACAAGACTGTTGCGAGAGTACAGACCCAGCACCCTGATGCATTCATTGCAACATCGGGGGATTTTAACCATGTCATGATGACCATCACTGGCTATAACGAGAAGAACAGCCAGGCAACACCAGGTGATGTGGACAATGAGTTCAACCTGTTCAACAGGTTTGAAACAGCCTCACCTGTTTAATTCTGAGTTGTCAGCATCAATCATATCATGATAGGAAATTCTACTGAGACCCCTGATCAGCAGACACAGATGTGAGTAACTGTCTCACTTCAGTGTATAAAGCAGATATGCGCATGCGTTGGCGTCTGTGTGTACCTGTTAGATGCATGTTAGACAGCTGACCTTGTGTTGTAGCTGCTGATCCTGAAGAGAACTTGGTTCAATCTCAGTTAATCCTAAGAAGGTCGCTGCTGTCGAGGAGAAGAGTGTTGCAGTCTGCTGTGAGCAGGCCGGTAAGACCTGTGTCTCAGGTAGCAGGACTGAACTGAATTGATCATCAAAATGGTTGGTCCATTTTCCATTCATCAACTAGTCAGGCTGCACGATATGCAAAAAAAAAAAAGTCATATTGCGATTATTTTGGCAGATATAGCAGTTTCAGTTGGAATTTTTTTTTTTTTCCATTTTCAATGAAAAAAGCACTGATGGTGCAAACAATGCACAACAATGTGACACATTTACCTTCATCAAAAAAACTGCAGCTCCTGTGATTTGGATTATATTATAATTCCTTGTGCAGTTGTATCAACCAGCCAGCCTTAGAATAAAGGTATTTTTGATGTTGCTCTATGTCCTTTATGGCCTAAGCTTGTTCTATTCCATTACCAGTCTGCAATGTAATGTGTTATCCAGCTTGTTAGCCATTTTCTGTTTATTAAGGTAGGTTATTTTACCCAACATGAAGACATTGTGGTCAGCGTAATATGTTTGTAACTGTTTTTGTATTCCGTTGTTGTTGTACACTTATCAAACCAATCCTCCCAGGTTCTTTTACTTATCCCTCCATTGATGTGATTGAGGGTAAGGAAACTATAACAACTGTGGCACTATGCAGTCCGTACACTCAAGACTCTAATGATTAGAGTCTTGAGTGTACGGACTGCATTACAGATTAGAGTCTAATCTGTTCTGTTGTCAGTCACTCATTAGAACTGTCAATGAGATGAAAGGAAAAGAGATGCAACTTTCACAAGTGAAAAGATTTGGTGACTTTTAGCCCCATACCATTAATTCAGCACATGCACCTGTAGACCATTCCTTGGTGGTGATACAGTATCTCTGCCATTATTTACCATCAAAGAGATGATCAGTGATTAATGTGCTTGGACCCTTTTATACCAGATTGCAAGTTTAGTTATCATCATCATTATTATTACAATATCCCATATATCTGTTGTTTGATGATACCTGATATTCTTGTACTACTTATGTGTTACAGCATCATAGCAGTAAATGACATCATTGACTTGACTTGCTTTGCTCATATGAAGAGTAGAGTTAAGGTGTGGTTCTTGTTTTAGTCCAGTTTAGTCCAGAGTTTGTTTACACTCCCCTCCTGCTCTGTTCAGCTGGAACAACATACATCTTTGGCAAAGGAGGAGGCCTCATTACATTCAAGTGGCCAGCCAATGAGAGGCCAAGCACCAGGACAGACAGGTTGACCGTCGGCTTCAGCACGTCCCTCAAAGATGGCATTCTGGTCAGGATCGACAGTGCTCCAGGTCTGGGGGACTATCTCATGCTGCACATAGTAAGTTCCAACACACATCTTCTACATCTCATTTATGTTTGGTCATGTCCAAGATTCCCTTTGTTTTGTTTTCTAACTATTTCACCTTTATTGTTTAGTTTGTCCAATCTGTGCTTTATTATATCTTTGCTGTGTTATATTTACCACTGCTGCCTCAGTTTGTAACATATTTCAAAAACCTTGTTTTCATGTCCAGTGTTTGTAAGCATATGAACACATCCTTTTCAAGTTGCTGGAGTTCATTGATTTTGAAGTTTTGGTAAAATGTAGTCATAGCCCACAGGTTACAGTTAGAAACTGAGAAAGTCTTCAAACATATTGAATTTACAAGGACATACTGGTGTTTTTTTATTGATTGTAATCAATACTTTTACAAATGCAATTTTATAAATACACTTTTTCAGCTTGGACAAATGAATACAAAAAGAAATAGGGAGGTGTGTTTGGCTTGTTCACATGTAAATTTGAGTGAACTTTTCTACCTCTACAGAGTGGTGGTGATGATGCCTTAAAAACACAGACGTGCTTCTTAAAGAAGAAGCTTGGTTTAACAAATTACCAAAATAATAATCGCTCCAATAAGGGAGGAAAAGACTACATAAAACGTTTACAGAAAATCACTCTCGCTACAGAGGAAAAAATAAGTAACAAAAAGATGAAATAGAAACAACAAAAACTCTCCTGAAAACTGGAGGCACTATTATATGAAAAGGTAAGTAAATAATAATCACTCCGCACGGAGGAAACAAAAGGCTATGCAAGCATTAACTATGGAGCCTAAACAAAGATATAAAACTTACAACAAAAAATCTCTCTCTTGGAGGAAACCGACAAAATCTGTGACAACGACTATGGTCCAAACTGTGAAAAAGGCTGGGGTGAACGCACATGCACGAAGACGAACACACTGGCACAAGACAAAGGGAGACGCAGACTATTTGAACACATGGGGGTAATGGGGAACAGGTGGACACAATGGGGAATCAGGGAATACAATCAGACCGGTGACACGTGAGGAAGGGCAAGTGACCTGAAACGAGAGGAGAGTTACTTTTTCAAAATAAAACAGGAAATGACAAGACAAAACATGGAGACAGGACAAGAACCCAACTTGACCTCACCGCGGTGTGACATATAGTAGTTTAGACATTGTGTTTTACTCTGCTCCATTGTAAATAAATGCCTTTAAGTATAACTACTGGTGTGTTTAATGTTGCACAAGCGTGAATATTGCCAACCTCTACTTTGTAGAATTCCAATCCTTCAACTTTAACCTACTGTTGATATGGTAATTTGGTTATAGTTAGTATACTCTAATTGTTAATCCGAGTTCCAGATTAATGGTAATAAACTGAGACTAAAACCATATTGGCTATTTTGCCTATTAGTTTAGGCTGGTGCCCTGAGGACTTTAATTAATTTTAAAGTTATTATCTAACATCAATATTTTTAATATTAATATTTTTCTTAATTTATGATAGCCAACAAATTGATAGACAACCGAAATCCAACATATTTGGTGTCCAGCTCATGAGGTAGAGCTCAGACCCAACAATTTTATAGTATATTAAATATTCTACAGTAAAAAGGATATAATCATTGTTCATGAGGGGACGCTGTGAGACTGCTTTTGTTGTCCTCCAGCTGCTACATTTCTGTGAGAGCTGTTGACCTTCGTGGTATTTGCTATTTTCACAAGAGCTCGGGAAGAAAGTCCCTGCTGGACTGATGCTGCTCATGTCTCCACTATGCTTTACACCTTATGACTGCTGGCCTTCATTCTGTTGTAAGGGTCCACCACCACTACAACCTTACACCTATGTTTCAGTGTTTATAATCAGCAAATGTGTTTTCTCATTTCAGCAACAAGGAAAGATTGGAGTGACTTTCAACATTGGAACAGTGGATATCAGTGTGCAGGAAACCAGTACACCAGTGAATGATGGGAAGTATCATGTTGTCCGTTTCACCAGGAATGGTGGCAATGCTACGCTGCAGGTGGATAACTGGTCGATCAATGAACACTTTCCAACAGGTACAACACTAATTAATCAATGTAATATAAAACTAATCATCATTATTTTACATCTTAACTGTTCATAACAGTATTAGTTAATAATGAAAATATGAAAATTCCTAACAAGATCTAATGGCAGTTGGATCACGTCATTCATTATGAGTCAGTTGAAGTCACTGTGCAGGATGTGCATCCAAAAGAAATTTAACTGCTGCTTCTCTTTTCACTTGTGCTTTTAAGCTTGAAAACAAGAATATACATGTGATTAAGTATATCTGTCAGTACCAGAAATCAGGCATACATTACTGTGCTTTTTTTCTACTCTTCTTTTTCTGAGCTATGAAGTGACAGCTGTGACAACTCTGTAAATCTTACACTCTAAGAACTAATTCGATTTTAAAAAATGACTAACCGGAAACCTGACGCAGGAGTCACTGAAATACTCAAAATACTACAGATACATATATGCATGTATATACATAGATACCAATGAGAAAAACTGAATCTGCTCACTTTTGTTCTTGAGGAATTTGCCTTAAATGCTTGACAGAACATAACACAAGTGTATCTAATGATAAAAGCAGGGCTTCCTGAGCTCTAAACAGACATTTATTTCACACTCACACTGTTTTCTTTCTGTGGCGATCACCTTACAATCTCAGAACCCCAACCCGTCACTGTCATTGACAAAAATAAGTATATTAGAATAATAATTGCTTTGGGGTTTTTTTTTGTTAAGAAAAAAAAAGAAAAAAGATTTACACTTGAAGCAAATGACTGGCTGCCTTTAATAGGTAGTATTAAAGGTGTAATGTGTAAGATCATGATACTTGCACACACTACATGATTGCTCCATATGTTAATCATGTAGTTGTTTTCCCCATGTTCCTTATAATTTATTATTTATATGTGCATTTATTGTGGATAGTTAAAATTGTTGATAGCAATGAAACAAATTATGAGTACTTGTAATACAAACAGTATGTTTTTATTTACCTATAAAAATATGAAGGCAAGGGGATAGTGCATGACACATGGGTGTCAGGCTCTAGCAGCATGAGGAAGGGATGATGACATTATCACAAAGGCAGAATCAGAAAATAAGGTTTATTGCCAGGTAGGTTTTTACTTACAAGATATATGGCTTGGTGTTTGGAGCAGTATACAAGAAACATATTAACAGGAAATAACAATAAAATGTCAAAATACTGCAACAGTCAAAAAGATAAATGTACATAGACAATAAAAAAAGATGAAAAAAAACTATGTACAAAAGTGTTGACAAAACTCCTGCTGAGCAGGATGTGCAAAAGATTACAGTATAGACACTATCTGTTCTGTGCAGGGATAGTATTTTTAATTAATACAAGGTGTTACTGTAATGTGGTTGTTGATGGTTGATGAGGCCAGATGCAGAAGAAAAGGCAGGTGCTGGTTCATCACTGAGGATGGCTGTAACCATGTCTCTGCGACACACATATCACTACATTCATGAAAGTGTGTCCATCTTTTTATCAAGTTATCTAACATTGCCAGTAGATAGTAGAAAGGATGTTACTTGCAGTTTCATTCATGTCGTAGGACTTATCATGATACTGACCTCAGTCACTGTAGGTGTCCCTGAAAAAAGCCTTTTGAAGCTGTCACGACTGGCCAAAATAACCTCACATGGTTTCAAACCCAAATTTGTGCCCACAACCATTTATACACACATGTACATGCCCTTACAGAAGTTGATCTGCAATAAAGATATACCACTATACCCCCGTATAGATGATAGCTTCTAAGATCGAACTTTTATTACCTACCTTACCTCTCACCTTTTTGAGACTCTTATTTTGAAAGTGTCTGTGCGTCTGTGTTTGGCAGTATTAATTGCATAAGGTTTTGCACAACAGAGCCAATAATCGCCTTTTACCATGTTGATACTTGTATTTTGAAGGTTAATCCAAATCGTGGAGATGGTGTTTGTGTGTTTCTGTTAATATATGAGTGTGTGTGTGTGTGTGTGTGTGTGTGTGTGTGTGTGTATTGTTGTGTGTGGCAGTATAGCTGTCTACCATAGAGCCTCAAAAAAGCTTGTGTTACCAGGTTGGGAGACTTATACAGTTAATATCCATATGGTGGTGATGGTGTTTGTGTGTCTGTCAATGTATGTGTGTGCATGGTGTTGCTTAAGCTTAACCTTCAAACAGCCCTTTGAAGTTTTCAGGACTGGCCAAAATGACCTCACAATAATGTTTTTTAACCAAAGTTGCCCTCACAATTATAGAAATGCATGTACACACACGCAAAGAACCACACATCAACACACACACACACACACACACACACACACACACACACACAAGTACACACAAATACAAATTGCTGATTTAAGAGTTCCCATACCTGAGTTAGATTAAGGCTATGGTTAGGTTAAGAGTTAATCAGTCTAATTAGCCAATCAGAGTCAGCTTTGCCCATTTCTGCCCATTAACTGTCAGTTGACCCGCTGAGACACTGGTTGCTATAGTGACTGTGGCCACCAGGGGGGCACACACAATCCCCTCTCTCTCCCTAGGCAGACAACAGCTTTTAAGATGAAACTTGTGTTTGAAAATTAAAACTAATAGTCCTATTGAAAAGATTGCCTAACCACAACTGACCAAAGACTTCCTTAAAGAGCTTAAAGGGCAAGAGCTTCAGAGCTCAATTTAACATGGATGTCTGTAGGAGCTTTGGACAGCCCTCTCTGCACTTTGGGGGGATTTCCTCAAAAACCACACAAGATATCAGAATGAGACCAAAACTGGGTGATACAGGACAAAAAAAATCTCTATATTTTTGATAGTAGTCAATAGTCAATGAAGGCTGGGAATTGTGGGATTTAAAAGACTACTAATATACTCAGTTGGCAATTTACTATTAAAATAGATTTAGACAGTTGTTGATTCAATTGATCGCTGCGGAGGATGTAGTGTATATTACATCATACAGGGGTTTTTCTGTTTTTTAGCCTACCTTCAGTGATAAAAATGGGGTGTGTGGGGGGATGATGGTGTGTGTGTGTGTGTGTGTGTGTGGGGGGGGGTAAGTTAGACTACAACACTGTACACAACCACATGCACATACAAGAAAACACATATACGGTGCTCATTTGCCTTATACATGCTGTCATACTTGAGAGCAAAAGGGGGAAGAGTTACTGAGTCCAACTAGCCAATAAGAACCAGCTTTGTCCATTTCTGCCAAGTAGCATCTGCTGAGACCTGAATCCTGTTGTTTGCTATCAGCTTCTGAATTTGTATTCCAGTCTATGGGAGAGCTACTATGATGGCTAAACAGTTCCTGTAGCTCAAAGCTCAAAGTAAATTCAATATGTCTGCTGTTGTATTTACTATTGTACTTTCCAGTCTGAACTGTTATCTCTTTTAGTGAGCACTAATTTGTAAACAGCTTTCTGCCTGTGTGTTTGTGTCTGTGTGGCTGTGTTTGTAAACATCAAAGAGTCTCCTAACGAGCCATCTCAAACAGCTGTGTCTGGCTGGAAGACCTGACTCAGAGCTGAGTGGGATTTTGCTGCTATTTTTGAAAAGAACGGTGACTCATATCAGAACCATGACCATGATCGGCACAAGATTTTTGTGCACACATTGTATGGCTTTGGTGTTTCTGGAGCCAAAAATGTGGCCACAGGAGCAAGTTACAAAAAAGGGTCAGTTCTGCTTTCCTCTGGAAATCAGCTCATGAATTTGTATTGCAGTCAGTGGGAGAGGTGGAGGGTACTCCCATCACTCACTATTCAAATTCTGTAAGTCTCTGTGCTTAGGTGGACACTTTCTACGAAACAACATGCCAGTGTGGGAACAAAGAAATGTTGTAGAGAGGATGGTTGTTATTGTCCAAGATGGCCTCCATCTTACATTGCATGCATCTCTCCACAACCGTCCTGAGTGAGTCCAGACTCCTGCCAAGCACAGACCCAGCCTTTTTGAACAACTTGTCCAGTCTCCTTGTGTTCATGTCGGACAAATTGCTGCCCCAGCAGACTGCAGCATAAAAAATGACACTGGCCACAACGGACTGATAAAACATGGGCAGCATTTCACTGAAGACATCAAAGGACCTGAGCCTTTAGAGGAAAAAGAGCCGGCTCTGCCCCTTCACTTTACTGTCCAGGTGAACACCTAGGTACTTATAAGTGTGCACCACCTCAATGTCCTTCCCTTGATTGTTGACTGGCTAAAGGGTGGGCCTAGACTTCTGAAAGTCCATGACTATCTCCTTGGTTTTAGAGGTGTTCTGAAGGAGGCAGTTCTTGTCGCTCCATTCACTGAAGGCCATATTCAGATCCCTGTACTCCTCTTCTTGCCCATTGCCGATACACTTCACAATAGCTGTGTCTTCCGTGTCTTTCTGGATGTGGCAGGACTCAGAGTTGTATTAAAAGTCAGCCGTATACAGGGTGAACAGGAACTGAGCCAGAACAGTCCCCTGTGGAGCCCCAGTGCTGTTCATCACTGTCCCTGGGACACTGTTACCCACCCTGACATATTGTCATGATGATAGAGGGGTGATACGCTGTCCTCCATCGAGGCTACACTGAAGCATTTCACTGAGTTGTCATCCCTCTAAAACAAAAGATAAGGTGGATGTTAGAAACTTTTGTACTGTAGCTGAGCTGTTTCACATGACATGACACATGAGGGATATTGTAGGTCAACAGGTTTGATCACCGAACTCTTTTGAACATCGTTCCTTAGAAGAAGATGATGATTAAGATGAAACATACTTGTACTGGCTTTTCTGACTTACCTTCTTCCTTTCTTTGTTGACCTGATAGAGACTGAAAATCTAATTGAGGTTCAGTTTCCATGAGACCTGGTTAATGTGGCATTGTGGGACAACAATTGGAAAGTGGTGTTCAACAGTGAGGGAATGACATTGACTAAATTTAGGTCTTTCTGATTGTTGTAGCACAGTAAAAGGGAGGTCGAGGTAGAAATGGGAGAGATAAAATGAGGATGTAAATATAGACATAAAACTGTAGGGAAGAGTGTGAGTAATAATCCACTTGACCACAGGTCATGCAGGGGGAGCAATCCTGCTTCTTCATTTCTACCAGTCACACCTTTGCCAGTGCCTTTTAGGTCAGCTGCAGGGTCGTCAGCTGAAGGCCACCATTAACTCATGTCTTGCTCCCTGTTCCACCACATTTCCAGACAAGGGGGCAATGGCATAAGGGGACGTCACCCCCCCTGCAGTTGCCTACTGGGGTGTTGACCCCCAACGTTGTCCTTCCTCTGTAGCCACAGCTACTAGCTGACTTTCTCAGCCTCCCCTTCAAGCTCCTTTGTGGTTTTCTGTGCTAGTCATAACAGCACTTTGGACGGGCTAATTACTGATCTTCCTACGAAGCCTCGGCAGCCCACCTCCAAGGGGTACATGCTGGCAGTGTCTTGGCATTCTGCTGCTCGGTTTACTTGAGCCATTTCCTTTTGTGGGCTGTTGACATGCCCTCTTCTTATGGGATGGTGAGATCTACCATCAGGACAATATCATGATGTCTGGCCACAGAGTGGTTGTTGTAATTTCTCTTGGGAAGACCAGCTGCCTTTTCAGGTCCACAAACAATTGACACTCTGTTCCCGAGCTGAATCTGTGGTCCCTCGTTTGTGCTGGTCCCTGCGTGTTGCTGCCTGGCTTGATGAATGCTGAGATGTAAGGCTTTGCTGTTTCTGTTGTGCGGTTTGCCGCAAACCTACACTTCTCTAGGACCTCGTCCAGCTTCGTAAGGACCTGATCGTGGCATCACCTGAAGCGTCCCTGGGTCAGTGCATCTTGATAACATGTACTGCAGGCTTGTTTTGGCGCTGCCACACAGTGGGCAGCCTACCTCACTTCCAAACCACTGGGTCAGGTTCCAGGGGCATGGGAGCATATCGTAGGCTGCTCTTATCAGGAAGCTGAGCCTGGCCTGTGGCATCTGCCAGATGTCTGACCAGTTGATGCATCTGTTTATGGTGGCATCCCAATTGGGGCTAGGCTCCCTGACTTCCCTGTTACACTGCCTTCACAAGGAAGCGCCCCTGCTCTACCCTGGTGACTTCATCTACCAACATGGTCTTCTGTTATTTATTGGTGGCTTTGGACCAGAATAGCTGCGGTGTTCCCCAGCCTAAGCCAGTCTGGCTGGATCGGACTGACCCCACTACTTCTCGGTGTTGCAGACTGGTGAAGGCATGGTCAACTTCTTCTTGCGTTTTCCACCTGCAGCCTGTGCAGATGGGGGCTTTGGCACTCCTTACGACTGTTCTGCAGACTCCCTTAGCTCAAGCACCAGACGTGCCTTCTCCTGATTGTATCCCAGGTGATTTGAACTTCCCTGGCAGATAGCGTTGATCGATCTCTGCCAGAACCTCTGCCACCTGGTTCTTGGTAAGCTTTCCCATCTGCCTATTGGAGAGGTCAGCGGTGTACTGCCTTCCTAGGCTTCACAGTGTTTTTTCAATCAGCTGAGGAATCTCCTCCTTCGGGGAAGCTGGTCTTATCGTGCAGCACTCCTTTCCTTATTGATAGGCTTCTTGATTTAACGGCCCTAGTCTTCATTTTCACCCATGTGATCAGTTTGTTGAGATGCTTTAGGAGCCTTAATGGGCATGGAGCTGTCTGCGGGATGCTTGTGACATTATCTATGTAGCTCTTCAGAGGAGGTAGCTTGATGCCTCCGACTACCTGCCTGGCCCCTTTCAGTCTCAGCAATACAAATACAGAGGGATCTACCACTCCAGAAGACAAAGACAGAAAAAACTGTTTGTGCATTGCTATCTTGAAACAGTAGAAAGCGATTACATGAGTAACGTAGGCGGACGCACAACACTAGAACAGCCTGTTCCAGGATTGGTCTCACTGGTCAGAACTGGTCTCACTGGTCAGGACT
>NW_019525087.1:104642-114871 GCF_002814215.2 Seriola lalandi dorsalis
GCCAAAGAAAAATAGTCTGGAGCCGCAAAACATAACACAGCTTATAAAATTTTAAAAGTTTTAATCTTATTTTAAATTTTACCTGTTACAACCACTGAATACAACAAACAGAAGTGCAGTGTGCATGTGTAGGCCTACTCTGAAATAAATTAAACAGTGAACTGTGCAGACCTATTTGAGTCCTTCCTATATTTGTGTAAAATTAAAATAAAAACTAGCCCACTTTAATATAAATAAAACATTTAGATGCAGCTTAGCAGCTTTAAAAAAGTAAACATAAAATTTGGAACGTTTGTGACAAGTCCATTTCAGTGTGCTCTCATCCTCGTCGGGTTTCTTTCTCAGCCAGCAATCAATTGAAGCACCTGAACATTCAAAAAATCTACATCAGCTCCGGGTCTGAAATAAATGTTTTTTTTCTTTCTGAAAAATAATAGCCTATTAAATGCTATTGTTCTCACCTGTTTAATGTGACTTCTGTTTCTGAAGTTCGCTGCAGATCATCCCTATGTCGGGGCTGTAAGATGTGACTTTGAGCTCAAACAGGACTGGAGGCTCTCATTTGTGAGGCAGGAGCGATGTTTGGACTTTATGAAGTTCATGCTTGAGAAAACTTGCTCGCACAAGTATGTTGAGCCAAGGATGGACAGGACTCCAAATGCATATTTTTTCATGTTCATATACGTTTCGGGAATGGCACGCCATGTGTCAAAAACAAGTTTGTCGGGTTTAGGGAGGTTTTCAATGTCACTCCATTTGGGCTCTTTAGCGAGAGTAGCCTTCTGACGGGCGACTTCTTCCAGATCCGCTGTCAGGCATTTGAACTTGGACACCCATAAATCTTTATTCGCTATGTCAGCCAGTTCAATTTCCAGATCGGGCTTACTTACTCCTGTGAATGCGGATGTGTTCAGCAGGGATGGGTCGATATCCAGGGGTGTGACAGGGAAGGAGAGAGTGTTTTTTTTCCTTTCTGAACTCACTGAATCTTTTTTCCAAATGCAGCTTGCATTGTAATAATTGCACGGTAGAAATAATCACAATTTATGTGATTGTTCACTTCTTTGAACTCTCTCAGAGAGGGGAAGTGAGAGAACGTGCATCGCTGTACATCCCTGGCAAACACTGTCATCTTGCGCTCAGATGCCAAAACATCTTCCAGCATCTGCAGGGCGGTGCTTCCCTTTCCCTGGAGATTTTTATTCAGCGTGTTTAAGTGACTTGTCATATCTACCAGGAAGTAAAACTTTTGCAGCCAATCGAGGTCTCCCAGTTCGGGATAGCTGAGGCCTTTGCTTTCCAAGAAGGGTTTCAAATGCTCCAGACAGGTAGCGAAGCGTTTCAGCACCTCTGCCCTGGACAGCCACCGGACTCTGTTGTGCTGCAGTTTTAACCCGTTTGCAATTATTTTGTTCACTATCTTAATAACGAGGTTCATCACGTCCACACATTCAGGGGGGAACGTTTGAGCGCACAGTGCTTCTTGATGGAGGATGCAATGAAACATCATCAGCTCTCGATCCAGTGACTTTTGAAGTAAATTCACAAAGCCCTTCTGTGCTCCCCTCATACACCAGGTAAGTGGTGTTTATTCCTTTGGCTTTTAAACAACTCACAACAGCCTCACAAATGTCCTGTCCCAGCGTTTGGCCCTTTAGAGTTGGTTCAATCAGTTCTTCCTGTGGCCCATCAGCGTTCACATATCTGCATAAAAGTGCTGTCTGCTCAATATCGGTTGCATCATTTGACTCATCACAGGCAATTGAAAATTCTTGAGCTGAATTGATGTCATCAATTTGCTTACTAGTGATGTTTGTTGCCATTTATGGTCCTGTCCTTGACGGTCTTTGCAGAGAGAGGCATTTCTCTAATTTTCTGAACAATTTCCCCTTTGTTTTTGAAGTCGGAGAATAGATGCTCTGATATTTTTATGAACGATTCTTTCATGTATTCTCCGTCTATGAACGGCTTACCCCTCCTTACGATCTCCTGAGCTGCCACAAAACTAGCAACTGTTGTTGACTGTGGAGAGGTGATCCACTTCTTGAAAGTATGTTTGCTCTGTTCAACTTTCCGTTGCAGTTCCGAAATTGCTCTCTTTCGCTCGTCTTCACTTGGGTATTTTTCAGCGAATGATGAGTGCTTGTTTTGAAAATGCCTTTCAACGTTACATTTTTTTGTTGTTCGATATTTTCTCGCCACATATTAAGCACACAGGTAATCGGGCGTCGTTGGTGGTGAAGGCAAATGTATCTGTCCACGCAGAATTAAACTCTCCTTTTTCCTCTGAGATTTTTCTTTTTTGGGATTTACTCATGGTTAGTGCAGGGGTCGCACACTCCAGATCCCGCCTGCAGCTTCACACATCACATCAAAGTCTATAGCCCTCGCCTTGCTGCTAGTTGCTAGCTAAAGGATGTGACACATATTTTAGTTGACAAATTAAAAAAAAAAAAACTTTTTAAAAATTAGATGTAGTAGTAGTAGTAGTAAGTAAACATCAAAAATAATGATATATATATTAAAATTAAAATATTCATTTTCATGTGTTTTTTTGTCAAGGCTAAAGGGAGCCACTACAAGGAGGCTAAAGAGCTGCATGCGGCTCCGGAGCCACGGGTTGCCGACCCCTGCCCTAGAGTCAAAGCTCTCATATTGCCCATTGGTATATTGGTTGTAAACACAGATCCAGGTCTGGTCTGGAGTTTAGAATCTCACAACATCAGCCAAAGCTTGACTGCATGAATGGTGAGCAGTCAGCCACATTCTGCTCTGGCTTCTATCACTTCAGCTCTGGTGGTTGTTTGTCCATCCCACAGGCTGCCAACGTCCTTCCAACACACTGCTCTGAAATCTGTCAAAGTAACAGCCAGCAGCCTGCAAACACTGTGCACGGGATTGAGGTAAACCAGCCTCTGTGTCAAGACTGTTGCCCCTCGCCATATGGTGGCAGGTGCATATTGAACTATATACTGTACACATGCAATTCATCATACATGATCCATCTTGTTTACTTTACCTTTGTTCCCCATTGTTCAGTGTCAGTCATATTAGAAAATATTCCAACATACCAGAGATGGGGAATGGAGTTTGTGACTTGGACTCAGTCTTAAATCGCACACACAGTGACTTGAGACTCAATTTGAGACTTCTCAGTCCTCAATAGAATTCAGACGTGGCTTGAGATTTGGGACTTGTTAACAATCTTAATTTTATTACCTCTGCCAAGGAGGTTATGTGTTCACCCATGTCTGTTAATTTGTCACAAAAAGGGAGGAAACCTATTAAACTTTGATCAGTATTATTTACTATAACTATAATTTTTTTCCATGAAGTCTGGTGTATGTCTGGCGTGTGTGTATAGAGGCACAAAGATTCCCAGGTGCCGGGCTGGTTGTTGGGGTGAGAGAGGGAGGGAGCAAGTGTAGCCATCAATAAATCCATTTGGTTCAGTCCAACGTGGCAAAAGCCAAGAGTAGAGCAGAGAGTTAATTTAGCAGGATAATGGGTACTACTTTGCAATAAGACTACCCTTATAAAGGATTCATAAATGGTTTGTAATTAGGTCATTAATTTGGTTGTCAACACTTCATAAATCACAAATAAACAACTATAAACAAGTTATAACACAGTTTTCATGTATTGATGCAGACTCAATATTTGGCAAGATCAAGTTAATGCCTACTACTCATTAATCTTACTAATAAGTTACTACCCTTTATAACTGGTAAAAAGAGCCTTACTATAACTGATTAATAAATGATAATGGGTTTTACGCTTTACAATAAGACTCCCTTTTATCAGTTATAAATGTTTGTAACTACCTGCAATGCTAAAGTCCTAAAGAAGATACGAACCAGAAAAAAATCTCGATTTTAATATCCACTGTGCAGAACAATCTGATAATATGAATTATAATAAATTTAAATTATAATTTATAAAAACATGTGAAGAAACAGCATGCACAAATGCTGAATGACGGAGAAAACAAAGAAAGCTCAGTAACTAATGAAATATGAGGCTGAACAGTACAGGTACATGTGGGCTCACTATTTGGCAAGCAACAAGTCACTGTTGCCGTTTTTATCTAATGTGTGTGATGGAAATCTGAAAATAAAAGTTGACAAAATGATCAAGTTGTCTTTGTGTATCTTAATAAGAGCTTTGCAAAGCATCAGTGTACAGTCACAACAGAGTGTAACTGCAGACTGATGTCAAACAAAGAGTGTACATGAATTTTATAGAGAGAGTAATGAAGGAGGCAGGGTTAGGATGTGTGTGTGTGTAGCTGTGTGGTCAAGGAGAAGCAATTCCTTAGTTCGTACCAGGCAGCACCAGATAAGGAGCATACATGTGAGGGCAGATTTACATCCTAAGTTGTATAAAGCTAGGTCATACAAAGTACAAAGGTACAAAGAGTGATAAACCAAAGTAAAAAGTGGGATTTTTCTATTGTTGGGTTTTGGTGGACCAGTCCAAGTGAAAAGTCTCTGCATTAACATTAAGGAAATGTCTGACTAGCTGTGTGTCATTCCCTTGCTTATTATCATATGTAACTTTACAGGTAAAGTAGTGGTGATAGTGCAGTGTATGCTTCAAATTTCTGATGCCGGTAACACTCTGCCTGAGTTGTGTGAACGTAGTCACTGACATCGCTGACCTGCTGCAGAGAATGGGGATAGGGTTTCACACACGTCTCTGCTGTTGCAGCTCTAACTCTCTACATAGAGTTTACAGGTTACTGGAATGTTGGATTTCTTTTGACTATAATTAATTTCTTATTTATTTTGACAGAAAACATCACTAAAATGTGTCTGTCGCCACATGCAGCTACTACAATGGTTAAAAAATATATTTATATTTTGTCATGTCTGTATCATATTCAGATTCAGCCTATACATAGAAATTGAAATGGGATCTTGTTTTATGTGATGTTGCTGCTATGCTGTCACCATGACATCAACAGGACTTTTCTCTGTCTGCTTTTGCTAGACGAGACAGACTGGAGACATGACTTCATCATCTGAGAGATCTGTAGAAGATTTAGCTAATGAGAGATGTTGATCTTCTTTCTCTTTTTCCAGTTCAATAATATTGTTTTCATGGTTAAGGTTACCTATAGGTAGGGGTGTTATGATTTGTTCTGAGTTGAGTGTATCCACATCAGGAAGGGGATGATGGGCGTAGGGAAGGTGTGGAGGTTACTTCTTCCCAGAAATCTAGTATTTGTGTGCATGGAGGTAGTCCTCAGTTGTGTTGAGTGTACAATGAGTGTCTGATCCGTTTCATCCCATTATGTGCCTCTTATGTTGTGTAGTGTGTTCTGTGAATGATCTTAGATTGTATTACTCCAAAAGTGGTTCAGTGAAGATGTTGAGGTCTTTTTCCCATGTCTCTATTGGAATGTGAGGTTCTAGCTAAAATGAATGCAGTCTAATACTTGTATTGTACCTGTGATAAATTCTACCATTGAAAAATTTTGTAGTTTTTCAGATTTCTTACTTAAGTTAAAACATGTTAGAAAGATGATGAAGCAACTTATACGCTAATTTTGGAGGCTGCAGTTTGTGCTGCTGTTGAATTGTATTGTGTTACAGCAAGAAGTGTTTCTAATATTTTGCTCACCCCATTCATTCTTTTATCTATCATTTATTTAGTGAGTGTCAACTGAATATGCATTTACACAACTACACAACTAAACTAAACTAACTTTCTTAAAATTAAGAAAGCAGCCCTTTAGAACAGACTGCATGAACCCACAGACAAAACCTAACCTAACAGAGTTACTAGTTAAATTTAAAATGGCACTAACTACCAGAGGTGACAAAGTTCACAACTCTATAACTGGAGTCAGAGTATAGATCCTCCTGGTCAAATATTACTCTGATGCAGGTAAAAGTTGTTCAGTTAAGTTTTTACTGGACTTAAAGTACTGGAGTATTCAAAATATTGTATTGTTCCACAAAGACTGTAGATGTGTTAGTGGACAGAATTGTAAAACACAACTGAATCAACAAAAGGAGGCATTGTTTTCATATATTTTTTAGTCAGTGGTGAAATCTTGTCATGGTAAGCACAGGAAATGGTGCTCTGTTGAAGCATCCTCTGCCTCATCTTTGTCTAACGTCACCATTGTTAGGACACTGACAGGTTCAAACATGACTGACAGTAGAGGAATTGGCTGTGATTGGTTTTTCTCCTGTGATGAGTATGGTCTATCACATTTTCGAAATAAAAGAAAGTTAATTCAACTGACTAAAAGCTCTGCTTCAAAGTAAGAGCCCTTCATAGTAATGTGGAGTCAGTGGTACAATATTTGTCCTTTAGTGTAGAGGAGTAAAAGTCAGAAGTTTATAAAACTAAAAAAATACTCAGGTAAAGTACAGATACTGAAAAATATACTTGAATACAGTACTCGAGTAAAGGTACTTTGTTACTGTCTACCCCTGCGAATAACTAGAGTAATTTATCAATGAGTATGAATGTTTATCAGACACCAAAGCACTGCAGTTAATAATGGTCTTAGACATTATATTACACAACAGTTAGCACGATCAGCAACAGATCCTCTGTGTCAATGATACTGGAATGAACAGTAGAATTACACATTCATATTACAAAATCAACTACAAGGAAAGTAGTGGATGACATCGCATTGCAGCAAAAGAGCCAGGTTCAACTATGGTGATGACCAGTATGTATGAGCTGTGAGCAATCATTGATAGATTTACACATCCACTATGTTTACTGAGGAGAATCCCCATTGAAGAGCCTTGTCCATCTGTGAAGGTCGTATATATAAGTTCTATAAGTGCACATCCTGTCCAGTGACATGTAAATAATCAGCTATACCTTTATGTGATGTGTATTGTGTAGGGCCATGTTCTCTTAGGTCTCTACCATATTACAATAATCAAAGCTCAGATTTAACTGATAATCCAATGTGTATCTGCACAGGAGTAAATGCTATGCTAACATGTTTTGTTTGTTTTATCATATTTACAACGTTTTAGTTATCCTCAGGGCTCATTCTTTTTTTTAGAATTTTACTGAAACATGCAGATCTGCGTAACCTGATCAATGTCATCATAAGCTGGTGTGCACCAAGATATAATTTTAAAATAATAATGCAATCAGGCGGGTTCTAACCCAAATAAACCAAAATGAGCAGCAACCAACAGGATTAAGGCTTGTTAATGCAGAGCAAAGTGAATTCAGGTAGTTTAATGTCGTTTAATGAGTGAATTCAACTTGGTGTATTTGTTCAGGATGTCCCCAGTGAATTTAGTCAGGATTGCTTAAAGACTTATGAGGAAATATGTGATAGGCCACACCCACTTGCACCATCAATCAATATGGCACTTTAGATTTCAATAATACATACACTGGCCCCAAGAACATGCACAACAATTCTGGTAAAATTCTGTCCAGCGGTTTTTTTCAGGTACATATTTGTGGCACCCCCTATGAGTCTGGCTAAAAATGCTTTGGGAGGTCTCTTCCCAATAATGGCGAGGAGACATTTCCATGATTTATGATTGACTGAAATATTCATTTGAGCCACTGCAGAATGCAAATAATAAGAATGACAATTATAGCTACAAGCTGCAATTTGGAGGTTCTAAGGCCTTTGTCCTGAATAGAAAGAAGGAGCTGAATCAGCCATAGAGTTTTGCTCACATTTGATGAAGGGAGGACAAATGATAGATGGCCTCCATCTTACATTGCATACGTCTCTCCACAATAGTCCTGAGTGAGTCCAGACTTCTGCCAAGCACAGACCCAACCTTTTTTTACCAGCTTATCCAGTCTCTTTGTGTTCATGTCTGACATGCTGCTGCCCCAGCAGACTGCAGCATAAAAGAGTTACACTGGCCACCACTGACTGATAAAATGTGCAGCTTTTCACTGCAGACGTCAAAGGACCTGAGCCTCCTGAGGAAAAAGAGCCGGCTCTGCACCTTCCGGTAGATGGCATCCATGTTCAGGGACCAGTCCAGTTTACTGTCCAGGTGCACATATAATGTCCATGACTATCTACTTGATCTTGGAGGTGTTCACATGGAGGCAGTTCTTTGCGCTCCATTCACTGAAGGCCATCGTCAGATACCTGTACTCCTCTTCCTGCCCGTTCCTGATACACACCACGATAGCTGTGTCTTCCATGTCTTTCTGGATGTGGCAGGACTCAGAGTTGTGTTAAAAGTCGGCCATATACAGGGTGAACAGGAACGGGGCCAGAACAGTCCCCTGTGGAGCCCCAGTGCTGCTCACCACTGTCCCTGAGACACAGTTACCCAGCCTGACGTACTGTGGTCGCCTTGTCAGGTAATCCACAATCCAGGACGTGAAGCAGGGATCCACCCCCATCCCTTCCAATTTCTCTTTAAGAATGGGGGGTTGGATGATGTTAAATGCACTTGAAAAATCAAAGAACATAATCCTCATGTAACCACCTGGCTCACCCAAGTAAGAATGGGCCCAGTGGAGCATGTAAAGGACGGCATCATCCACTCCAATATGTTCTTTATAGGCGAACTGTTGGGGGTCTAGTGCATGTTCAACCTGTGGCCTCAGAAGGTGGAGAAGCAGCCGCTCCAAGATCTTCATGATGTGTGATGTGAGGGCCACCGGTCTGTGGTCATTTATCTCAGCCTGTCGCCTTACTTTAGGTACCAGAACAAGACATGATGTTTTCTACAGGACCGGTACCCTCTCTGTTTGTAGACTTAAGTAGAAGATCCTCTGGAGAGGCTCAGCCAGCTGGGCTGCACAGTCCTTTTAACAGCCTCGGACACACACCATCCAGGCCTGTTACCTTTCCAGGACGTAGCCTCTTGAGCTCCCCCCTTACCTCCTCCGCTGTAAAGGACAGGAGACTTGACCCCAGTGTGGACGGAGTTGCAGCCGCGATGTCAGGTTGTGAAGGAGATGCCGTAGGAGAAGCTGCATCTGAACCAGTGGGAGAGAGAACAGGTGAGGCTGTGTCAAACCTGTTGTAGAACAGGTTGAACTCACTGAACTCATTGGCCTTGTCCACATCACCTGATGTTGCCTGGCTATTCTTCTCTTTATAGCCAGTGATGGTCCTCATCCTCTTCCACACCTCTCTGGTATTGTTGTGCTTCAGCTTCCTCTCTACTTTCTTTTTGTCAGCTCATGCTGCACACACCTGAGCTTCTCCCTGTCTCCATCCCTGAAGGCCTCCTTTTGCTGCTTGAGGAGGGTGTGGATTTACTGTTGATCCAGGGTTTGTTGTTTGGAAAGCAGTGTACAGTCCTTGCTGGTATTACAGTGTCCATACAGAAGTTAATGTAGTCCGTGGTACATTCAAGCATTCTATCAAGGTCATGGTCAGTGCTTTTATCATTTTCCTGTGACTCCAACAGGACATTCCAATCTGTGCACTCAAAACAGTCTTTTAGACACTCACTGGCCTCTGGGGTCCAGTTCCTGAATGAGCGGGTGGTTGCAGCCTGCCTCAGTACACAGGGCTTGTAGGAACGCTGAAGTAACCAGATTATGATCTGATCTGCCAAGTGGTGGTGGAGCTGAAGCAGTGTACGCCTCATTGATGTTTGCATACACCAGATCCAGTGTCCTATTTTGCCTTGTGGGACAGTCAACATACTGAGTGAAGCCAGTCAGGTGAGAGTTGAGAGTGACATGGTTAAAATTCCCCAATATTGCAATGAATTCATCAGGGTGCTGGTTCTGTACCCTCTCAACAGTCTCATGAATGAAGTCACACGCGCCTGACTTGCTGCAACGTGTTGCCAACGCATCATTTGAATCAAGTGGTGGAGCTTTGAGTGAAATCAATCACTGAAGCTCTTCGGATGGGCTTGGTCTCACTCCAGAAAGAGTGTTAAACTACCTGAACTGACCCTGCTCGGCTTTGTCTTTGTCTTAAACCTCCTCATTGCTGCTCACAGGATTAATTTTGGCTGATTCAGCTGCTTCTTTTTGTTCAGTGAAGGGTCAGAACCTGCAAGTTGCCACTTGCAGCTTTAATATATTTGTTTTGCTCAATATAACTGCTCCACCCATTCTATGGCATCTGTAGATTTGTTATGCCACTCAGAGGTGACATCACATTAAAATAACTTTCTATTTCTTCTTCATTGATCAAAAAGGGTAAATACACAGATGAGCTGCTGGTGACAACATGCCAGAGCCCCTTCTTTAAATCCTTTTTCACCCAGATATTTGATTATTGCCCCCCCACC
>NW_019525087.1:114891-141970 GCF_002814215.2 Seriola lalandi dorsalis
CCCCCCACCCCCCCATTAATTTTAATTTGGTCTGTTTTGTTTGTTTGTGTGCAAAGACCAAATATTATGAGTCCAAGTTAAGTTGTCACAAAAACAGGTTTAATAAAAATGTAATCTCCAGATAAACTGCTTTAAATATCTTGTAAATGTTGGAGGAAATGTGACTAGATGCTGATGATGAATAAATGTCTTTATAAATGTCTTCTTAAACTTTGAAGGGAACAGCGACATTGAACTCTATCAAATGTCCAAAAAGAAAATTCCTTTCAAATACGCCAGACCAGTAGAAGAGTGGCTACAAGAGAAAGGTAATTTCAAAGCAACATATTTCTGTTCCTGTTCATATGTGTTTTCACTATACTGATATAAATATATGTATATATATATATATATATACATATATGACATCTCATCTGCACTTCTACATTGAGAAGCTCATTGTGTCTGTTCAAGGATTAAATGAATTGTGGGATTTTAGAGTTTCAAAAAAACAAGGAAGAATTTTAATTAGTGTTTATTAATGCAGTAACACACTGCACTAAATAAGTGTCAATAAATGAACCAATATCAAATAATTTACTATATAATTAATATGACTGAATGAATGAGTTAAATAAGTAATGAGTTAAGAAGAAATCTCAATATTATGAAATGTAATACATATTCATATAGCCACTGAGGGCCCTATTTTAATTGTGTAAGTGCAACAACCAGAGCAAAGTTTGAGGTCTTGGGAACACAATGTGTGTTTGTGTGTGTCCATTAATGTGTGTGGTGATGAATACATATACACAGGTCTACAACAGCTGAGTCAGTCACAGTGAAATATGACAACTGTGACTCAACAAATGGTTAGATGCTTCCAGCATATCAACACAAGCAGCTGGTTTATAACTTTTACTAACTACTTAACTATAAACTGTTAGTACAAGATAATAGAAATAGATGGACAGATGGAAGTTTGAAAGAAAGTTAAATGATACACAGGACTGATGAGCCTCTGTTGTTTTCTACATGTGACAACTGCAACAATAATGAGTTCTTACTGATCTGACGTCCGTACTACGAAGCAGGATGTAATGTTATCCAAGTAACTTCAGCTTTAATTCTGGGTTTTCAGTCTTCTGACGGTAGGTCACTTAATACTGACAACGGTAACTTATGGTGAACTCCTAAGCTTGTTGAATGATGTCACTATAACTGAATTTACCTGCATGTATCAGTGTTTCTTCTCATATCATAATAAGTACTTTATACATGGTTCTGATGATGTTTCTTAAAAAATAAAAAAATTCTGCCTCTTTCACATGAACTCGTAGCCGTACAGGTCAAACCCAGAGTTAACTGAGCCAGTCGATAACCTGCTTTAGGTTATCCAGGATGGTCAGTGTTAGGTTCAGATAAACCAGATAACTAAAAGTTATCATTGGTATGTTAAACTTGCTTCGTAGTGCAGGCCTCAGGCCTCAGGTGATCTTTTGCCTGTAAAATAATCAAGGTAAAACAGTGAACATGTCTGCACTCTGACATCTCTCAGATCATCTTGCCGCCTACAGATGGCTGCAGATATTTAAACAGACATGAAGAATTGTCCGTATGCATTTATAGATCAATGTATACTAAATATTATTTTGTACGTGTATTTGAATATGCCTACTGATTGTTTAACTGAAATTATTTTTAAAAATGTTTAGCATTATTCCGTTATTTAGTTTGATCTTGTTGATAAAATGACCAAATTGGCAGCAAAGTGAAGCTGAAACAGAAAGAGACTACTATAAGACCCAGTTTCCACCAAAATACCAACAACTCACCGCCTCACTTGAACTAACCTCCTGTTTGAGCCATTCCTTGCACTCTGTGCACTGATCACTAAGGGTGTTTGTGAAGACTCTGAGTCATCCAGGTCATATTTATCCAAGAGAAGTTGAATCAGTAATTTCAACTTCCCTCAAATCACCTTTCTTGGACTGGCCATTAAAGTGTGACACATCAGCAAAGAGAATTTCAACTGCTGAAGCACTGCTTGTTCTGGTTGTTGCTCCACCATGAAAATAAGGCCCTTAGTTTTGTTTTAAATTACTTTCTGTTGAAACATCATACATCTGAATGTCTCCTGTAGGACGGCAGCTGACAATTTTCAACACTCAAGCAACAGTGGCAATTGGCGGTAGTGATCGTGGGCGGCCCTTTCAGGGTCAGCTGTCTGGCCTTTACTATAATGGCCTGAAGGTGTTGAACATGGCTGCTGATGGCAACCCTAACATCAAGATTAACGGCAGTGTGAGGTTGGTAGGTGACGTGCCCAGTGTGGCAGGCTCAGCCAGGACCACAGCCATGTCACCAGAGATGTCCACAACCTTCATTGAGACTACAACCATGATGTCCACCACTACCACGCGGAAACACAGATCCTCTTCAACGGTACAGGTATTGGTAGACTTTGATAATAAGTATACCCACAGGGAATTAATCATATGACAGAAGACATACTCAGAAAACCCAAAGTAACTCAAAGGTAAAACATGTAACACCCTGCATGCAGGTTATTGTTGATCAATCAGCAGCAGATCAACCATGTGTGCAGTCAGTTGATCAGAACAGATGCCTGTGGGCACAACATTACATCCCCTCACATCCCAACTTCTTTTGTTTTGTAAATGGTCAACCACACGTCAGTACACTATGATACCTTGTGATGTACTGTCCTGCTGTGATCAGAGAAGTCCAACCTTGTCAAAGCCTCATTCATACCAATGTAATTTGTTATGACAGCCAAGCATTTTGTTTGATAACCAGTTTCAGTTTAGTTCATAGACAGCCATGTTTGTGTTTTGTTGCATTTACATGAATTATTTTAGTATCAAATATACAACTTGCAACACAATAAAATGATAAGCAGGGAAAAACCTTAAAAGGGAGGTTCACAAAAGTAGCAGGGCTGATTGTGTTCCTTCTTCCTGTACACCAAATGAAGTTAAATAGACATTCGGGCTGGTATCTGGGGCATAGAGTGGAATCAATATAGTCTTTTGAGTAATGGTCTGATGGGCTCAGGAGTGACATGGAGTGTCACATAGACATATTATTTAGTGTTTACTAATTGCTCTCAGGATTGTACTGGATATATTTGAACTGTGGTAATAGCTAGTGCAAAGTGAACTTCTGCTGTTTCACATTAAAAGCTTTCCAAAGCAAACTAGACTGAGGCTTTTATAGTTAGGCAGCTGTACTAAACATATGCTTTGGTAGAATTGCTATTCTTCAAATTTTCTTTGTCATGCATTACCTTTTACTTATCAGGTTTGTTGGCAAAAAACAATCTTAACTCAAGGTTGTTAACGCAAGTGTTTTTCAGCCACAGTCTTGGTCATAAAGACTACAGTGTACAGGGAACACACTTACATAAAGTATTACCTCAGCTTGAACTCTAACCTCCACATCAAAACTCCTATTTAACAGAAGACAACATGCTGTCATTCAGGAGGAGGATAGGGGCAGGGAGGTGCAGCAGGTCTGAGGTCAGTGGACAGTGTTCATTTTGGTAATGAAATCTATGATGAAAATTATTTAATGATGAGCTTGAAGACTAAGACTTAATAAAACAGAAACCTTTGAAAACAGGAACTAAAACGTGTACTACACTACAACATGTTTTAATCAATACTTCCTGAATGCACTGGAGCTGCAGTAATTCTAGGTTAGCAGGAACAACTGTCTGACTAGAATGAACTCACTTTAGATTAGAGAGTGAGGTTCTGTTCAAACAAACTGGATTTACTCAGGTGAGTCAGTTAGTACTACTGCAGAGCACAGGGACGGTGACACCTTTCGAGAGACACTTAAAGCATACCTGCCCACACACCTGCCTCCTGTGTTTCAAGGTAATTTCCCAGTGCCCTCCCCTCCCTTTGTAGTCTCTCCCGTGAAACTCTCATAATTTTCATAGCCCTCAACCTTCATTATAAATATGTAGCATGCATGCATTCTATCCCCTAATTCCTTATTAATAAAAATCACACTACTATTATGGCAATTGAAAAAGGAAAGTTTGTTGCTTGCACAATTGGAAAGTAAAAAAAAAAACTTTTACGTAAATATAGCAAAGTATATGCAGAACATGTATTTGATACAATGTGTGGAACCAATTTACAGGAAATAAGTGTAATATTGTTCTGTGAAAACGAGTATTTGTTTATCTTTCATGGATTTGTATGACTTGGTTGAAACTGGAGTGACTGAACACTGGGAAAGAAGTCAGAAGTCATTGACCAGGAGTCAGTGGATGACCAGAAAAAGCTCAAGCAGGACATTGATATCTGACACCAGAGACTATCTTTACAGAGAGACGGATGATACCTTCCGCACATATATGTTGTAGGATAGCTAGAAGAATAACAAGATTTATAAGAATCAGAGTCAGTGTTGCTTGTTGAGCTCTGTGCAGAATGTGCTGTCTGTCTTATTAACACTCTATGCATCTTTAAGAATAACAACTTTCCACCTCAACCACATGGGAGCAGCCTCAATTGGTCGTCACCCAAGGAGCTTTTTGGGGGCCAGGCGACCCATGTGACCTGTAGTCCAATGCCGTCAGGAATGGCCTGAGGATTCTGCAGTAGCAGAGGCAACAGATCTCAAGAACTCAAAATCACAGCACTCTGTATCAAATACCCTTAAAAGCTGTACAACTATGTCAAAACACATTAACAACACAATTACCCAAAACAAAAAATGAAGTTTGCAAAAGTCATATGGAAACCCAGCTTTAGAGTCTCTCGGCTCCTGTATCGGTGCTCCTGCTGCTTCTCTAAACTGAATCTACTGCAGGTAATACACTGACCACAGATAAGTACCTCGCACAACCCCGTGTCTAATAACCTGATCCTATCACTTTAAGCCTTGGGAAATATTTGACCATCAAGATATTGAAGGTTCTGTAAATTAGATTTTAATCAATAATACAAGGACAAACAACTATTTTCTATAACGCGATATAATGGAGTAATGGCATCCTGAGTGCAAGATGGCACAGTGTAGTATCCATGTAGTACGCAGCTTTCAGGTGAAAGAGACCTTCCAGAATTTCCTCCACTGAACAAACCAGCTTTTTGTCTGAAAGGCCCCAGACAAAGAAAGAGACAAGACCAGAGCACAGGTGGACTGGACATAAGGACTCAAATCCTGGTTGGCCATTGGATCGTCAAAACATCCATTAAGTTTTTAAAGTCTTTACCTGCTCCAGCAGTGTCATTTGTGCACCCTGTCCTAGTCGATTAGTCTTAGGCTCAATTTCAATCCCAGTCCGACCATGGAGCCAATACTGGTCTGGCTTTACTGGGAGGAGAATCCTACAAGCTGCTACAGGGTCCGGCTTGGCTCAGAGTAGGTTTCTCTTCTCCTCCATGTGTCAGTAATTTGATGGTTCATAATGTTACATAATGTTATATTTTCAGTAGTGATCAGCTACAGTAGACATATTAACATTAACTAACTTGCTGTCACTGTTATTATGAATTTGTTTGGTAAATGTTGCTATCGCTAGCTGACTAACTGTAAGCATTGCTGTGGAACATATAACGACAATGCTAGCATGGGGCTAATGCTTGTGGTTAGATTGTTTTTGTTGGCTGTCATGTTCACAGGGAAACTTTATTCAGTTAAGCTTCTTGTTATGTGTTCAGTGGACAATCTTGCTGGGCTCTGTAACACCTTGACTGAGAACTTGAAGGAAGGGGTAGGGGTGGGGGGGTTTACACTGAATGGAGGCCGGGGGTGTGGCCAACCAAACATTTGTTTTGGTCTGAGATGCTGGTAGTCTAGAGCAACATCTAGTGGCACTGACGATGGTTTACAGAACCTTTAAAAGCCTTCTTACAACATGTGATGAACATGTACTACTGTAAAACTGGATCCAATTAGGCTCTGGAAAAGTGGATCACCTGATGAACTGGGTTATTACCTGCTAATCATCATCTTAAATGTTCCTTCTAAGGTTTTGGAAAAGGTTGTGGCTATGCAACTGATGAACTACCTAAAAATGACTAATTACCTGCAGCCATTACAATTCAGGTTCAAACTGAAATCTTCCACTGAGACTGGGAATTCTTTCCTTTTGGAATAAATGTAAACATACAAAGGTAATTTGGTGAGTTCAGCCTTCTATAACCTGAAAGAAAAGAAATTGATTAAAAATAACTGTGTTTTCTCTCTTTTTAAAGTGTAAAACGGGAGTCCCACAGGCATCACATAGAACCAGTACTTTTTAATCTGTTCATTAATAAACTTGCTGCATCATGTCAAGGAGCTGCTCATTAAATTTACACGGATGACACAGCTATTACAGTTACAGACAAGTTGTCAATACACCTGGAAGCTTTAGCTCATTGACTTGTGTTTCACAGTTCATGTCAAAAATGTGTTTCTTCTGGAAGACAGCCCATATCTACTGAATTAGATGTTAAGACCACTGTCCCACTGTTACTAGCTTACAAGATTTTCAGTTGTACTACAAAAATATTTGACAAAAAGCCAGTAAGATAACACCATTGTCACAACCCAAGAAACCTGAACATGGCAAGTTTTGAAGACTATTGATAGAATTGCAAATGCAAATCTTATCTGCAAATCTTCATATGGCCAGGCCCTCGTGTTCTCTGTGACATGGTGTGACCATTACTGGACCTTTAGATCGACTAGGAATACCTCTTTCTAATCTTTAATGCATCTCTTCTTACAACACAGCTGACATATGGTTTACACTGCCTACAGAGAGCCAGACCAAAATGATCAACATTTTAAAATCAAAATGAAAGCTTTTTTAAAAACCATCAATCATGAAGTCATACGTATATAGGCTATATGTGTATGTGTCTGTATCTGCATGCCAGCAAGTCTTTATCAGGTCAACCACATAGTTTAACTGTCTGTAAACATCTTATTTTAAAGGCCCTTCTAGGGACAGGCATTTTAAATTAGCAGTCAATATAAATACTGTGATGCAGTACATTGGTTAATTGATGTGCAGTTCTCTCAGTTATAGTGCATCTGCCTGCATGAAATAAAACATCTAATAAATAAATGCAAATATGACCCATGGTCAGTTCCATGGTCAAGTTCCTATTTAGGTCACGTGATAATAACTGAGCCAAAACTGAGTCAAACTTGTATCAACTGATGGACACAGGGTAGGGACATGAAAAACCAAAAACAAGTGAACCTTGAGTTAAGATCTTTTTGTCAAACAATTTTTTCCAAAGTGAGAGTTTAACGTTCATGCTCACCTTCTAACTTGTTTTGTACATTTTCCCTTGTCTTTTTGTGTCCTCTTTGTTTTTGCTGGTGGCTCTTTATGTTTGGGTATCTTTGCTGTGGCTGTGACCTCTGATGACCAACGTTCTGCCCATGAAGCATACGGCAGATGACATTGTGTCATCCGCAGAGTGTTCGAGTGATGACGAAGACCTGGAGGAGTGTGAAACTAGCCATGCAGGTGGGCTAGGTTAGTTTGCATTTGCTTGCTTTCTTTGTGCTTTCATTCATCTGCACCAGAGGATAAAGACATCCTCAAAGCATCACACCCCCATGAATGGACAAAGTGTAACTTCATGAAACAGCCAATGTAGCAACAGTAAGCAAAACTAAACATCACCCAATCCAGGGGAAGCTGGATTGTTCAGGATTCAATTCAAATTGAAAAACGATTGACCTGCATCAACTATGCAGAAAGTTAATTTAATAAGTTACTAGTTGACAACAGTAACACCGAAGGCAATTCATATCATGAGCTACACTTGCTCATGGGGTCTTCCACAGTGGTTAACATGGTCAACATACAGATTCTGTCTGCTGAGAAGAATAATGAGGGTTTTACATGTCATCACAAATGTGCAAAATCTGTATGATGGTGAGCCATGTTCTCTGCACTGATGCTGCAAAATGTGTCACATGGTGTTTGAGTCCACTGCTCCTGCCATTCACTGCTCTACAAGTTTTCATTTTGAAATAATACATTTTGCCAGTTTCTGTTCTTAAAGTTTGTTTTCAGCATTCAGAGATTGTGCTGTCTAGACCACATTGATATATTTTACTTTTTTTTTCATTTGTGTTTTTCCATAGAGGCGTACGTTGGTACATTTAATAGAGAACAGATATCATTGAATTTCTGTGTACAAGCTTTTTTTTGGGTCATACTTTTGCTTTTAGGTGTACATGTTATTCTGTCTTTTTTGTATCTAAATATAAAAGAAATTCTAAAAATGTTTAAGCATTGTTATAATAACTTAGAGAGTCAGTTTGAAAGAATTTGGGAATGTCCATATCATTTTTAGAACAGCAAACAGCCTTGTCGTCACTTTCATACTAAATAATGGACAATTTTTTCAGAGCATAGTTTCTATAGCCTATTATTTGATTTTATTACATTATAGCCTTTAAAAAATAGTGTTTATTTGAACTATGATGCCCACAGAGAAAGCTTTATCTGAATAGACTACCTTTTAAAGTGCTTCCGATGGGTGTAAATAACATTTCAGTCTCTCTGTCATTATGACAAATTACTATTTAAAAGTTAAGGACACTTACTCAGAATATAATAACATTACGCTAATACATTTTCAGAAAAGATTTTTTCTAAGCCCTATTCATCATAGACTTTTAGCTCAAGAATATCCTGCATCTGAAACAGTGTTGCTGCAAATAAAAAGCTAGATTAATGACTGAATAGCACTCTGTGACATTTCAGGGATCATTTGCTTAATTAAAATCAAATTATTTTTTTTAAGTGAGGAGCTGGTAGTCTAATTCTTAATGGTAATATGAATCAATGACTGGTGGGGATTTAGTGCTGTTCTGTTGACCACCAGTAGGATCTCCAGTAGGATCTTTACGGTCATTCCCAGTTTTTTTCAACGAGTGTGAAAGGTTGTGGTGTAAATGGGTTTAAGTTGTGCTGTCAGGCCTGATTTTCATGGGGATTTGTGAAGAAAGACGACAGGGCCCCAGTCATCAAATCATGTGTTTACACAGAAATTCACACCATTCTAACACTTACATCACTTTGACGATGACAGCGGCATGCTTTGATTTTAAATTTCCTTTGTTCTTTTGAGGAGTCAATGCTATTTCCTGTTTTGGTTTATATTTTCTGGATTTTATTTAAGACATAATTCCCGTCTATTCGCCAATTATCCAAAAACACATTTTTTTGTTTTGGCCTCATCATGTGTGGCGTGATTTTTTGGTGGGCGATAATTGTCTCCACATATATTCTGGACCACGTGGCTTTGTACCATGCAGCTTTTGATAAAAGACATCTCTTTTTTTTCAAAGTAAATAAAAAGGCAAAAAAAAATTTCTTGCCATTGACTTTTTTTGTCATGAAAGTTCTTTATGTAACTGATGGCAGATGTAATTGAAAACTATGTTCAGTCTTCCAGCGCCTTTCCTTCCCAACCAACTTTCCTAATAATATACTGCATTTGAACATTTTAGTGTGGATGGCATCAAAAGATTTTTTCTTGCCACAAATTCTTGTTTTTTTTCCATTTTACATACAAACTCTTGTATTTTCCACTTTGCTGAATCATGGTACCAATCACTGGTGCTATGATTCAGCAAACTCTTCAACTCATTCTCTTTAGTGTCACCTTTGATCATGTCTCTGCATGCATTTTGATTGACTCCATGCTCCCCCATTTCGGCTGACTTGGTTGCTTTGTCTGCACATGTTTCAGTTGGAAATCTTTTTGGCGGTCGTAGCGTCATCGAATGTCGTCTATCTTACCCCACACTGTCTTTATTTTGTCAGTGTGGCTGTTTGTATGTTTGGTTTGTCTGGAGACGTTATCAAGTGATTCTGTTCTCTGTTGTAATTCTGTGTTCTCCTTACCTTTCTACTCATTTCATAAGATGGCAAATTAGAAGAGTTCTTAAACAGTTACTACTGTAAACTATAGATATTTGATCAACAATTACAAAGGTTCTATTATTATAATTTTTTCTTGGAGACCATATATTCTAATTCACACAATATGATTTCAGTACAAAACAACCCATGGCCAATAATAACCAACACAGTTCTTTGCTGCTAATTCCCAGGTTCATTTCTTTAACCGGTCAGTTACTAAAAACTCATACAACCATATTTAATACTGTTTTAAATTAGATTATTGTCTAGCCAAGCGCTTTCAGACTCACTTCAGCAATTTCTTGTTCAAAACGTATTCCTTTCGTTCACATTATATATCAGAAACCAGTTCACTGGAAAAGCACAATCACAATTCATTGTCCGGTTGTTTTCATAAAAAATGAAATGCTAAAAGCTCTATGGAAACTTCTCCATCCTCAAAAGTGCACATCGTAGTCGTCATCTGGTAAAGTGTGAAACACACTCCTTTTTTAACTTCATGTAGACAGTAAACACAGCAAAAGCTGCAGGGGACCCACAGGTGGTACAAAAAAGTGAAGACATTAATTCTGAGGCGCTCACCTCAGAATTACTGGGATGGGGTCCGTGGGGCTGAATGAAGATCAGATCCTGCCCAGTGATATATATATATTTTCTTTGGACTCTCCGCTTGACATTGAAAAAAAATGTAATACCTTCACCCAAGAGCACAAAGCAATATATTTACAGCACGAGAAACAGAACAAAGAAGTGAAAATACAGACACTAATTGGTAGTTAGTAGGGAAGCTTCGATCACGTTTTTTGGCACTGATACCGATCATCTATGAGTCAGATACCAATCATTTTTGTGTTTTGTTATAACAGCAGTTACTATCATTACAGACTGAAAAAAACTATTAAACCTCTTCAATAGGCCAAACAGTGCAAATAGTCTGATAAATAAAATAAATATGCCTCAGAACATGGCTGTGGCCATGTGTGTATTTGATTTCTCTCATTCATTTTCAAAAAGACACTTTATAAACGTTCCACGCGACCGTTTTGGCGGCCTGTTGGTGGGAGGCAGGGCTACACTACACAGCACACAGTGCTTCTCTCAGCTGCAGACACCACACTAACCACAGGTGATCGGTGACTAGAAGCATTAATGCCGATGTAGTGATCACTTATTTTTAATGAAAATTGGCCAATAATGATCGGCAACCAATCAATCGGGGCATCCCTACTAATTAGTCATTTTTAGAGTTGTTAAATAAACAGTTTTACCATGAACATATATCAGCTATGTGGTAGTTGAAGAACTTAAGCACCACGATACTTAATCTGATGATGTGTAGCCCTAATTAAACTAATAACATGAGGCCAATTTGTATGAGCTAGCGTATTGAACAACTGTTCCAATAAGAGCACCTTTGAGCACCAGCATGGGACATTGGTGGAGAAAATTAAAGGGGGTGCAGTTTTATTTAGAGGAAATATTTCTGACTGATTTATGTGACTCTTTGTTAGAAACAATCAATATAATTGTCTTTTAGACCAAAGATTCCAAAATTAACACAAAGGTTTAAAACAATCATCGTTAGGTCCCAGGACCAACACCCTGGACAGTAATCATGACTCACAGTGTGCAGAAAGTTATATAAGATGGACCTGTCAATCAGGAGGCTGAATCAAACTACCAGAACTGGACATTATCACATCTGTCTTTAATTTGTTTGTTTTTTTGTGACCCTGAAGCATTGCAGTGTTGCATTGCAGCTTCCAGGGCCTTTATCTTTTAGAAAATCTTCAACTACATCTTCATACAAAACTAGTTACACGTGACATTGTTCTTTAGAATCTGTGAAAAGTCTTAAAAGTTTTATATTGTTGTGGTGTGAAAGAAATGAATAATAACTATAAAGTTTCATTTCCTGGGCTAGACCATACCTGCTCACTGTGTATGCTGCTGTTTGACAGAGCAGATATTTTATTTCTTAGCTGCAAATTTGTGGATGAATTCATCTCTAAATTTAAAATGGATTTTCCATAGCATCATCACACTGCCTGTTTGACATAATTTAAATAATAAGGCTGCATTATTCTAAGTCAAACAACCAGGCAGGTAACAACCAAGAAAATATCACACCTTTGTTATTAGTAAATGGTTAAATTCACTACTCATACACATAAGACCTAGGACCACAAGTGTCTGCTTGTTTATTAAGCAGAGTGAATGAATAGCCTACTTCAAATTGTATCTGTTTTAATAAAAAAAAGAAAAAGAAAAAGAAAAAAAGTTAAAAAAAAAAAAAATTAAATGAATACAAATTTTAAGAATCGATCAGATAAATGACAATGTGAAGACAGACACCATCTCAAAGGCTCCAATTTCTATGGTCAATTTTGTATTTTCAATAGTCTCCACAGCCTTTGTCCAGAATGGTTTTAAAGATGTAAAATCATGAGGGTAGTTTTCCACAGGGATATGGATCATCCAGTGCAAGAGGGAAAATAGATACTTCAGGTCTTGATGTATCAACTAACAATATGAAATAATGTCAAAAGGGGCACTGGTAATGATGAGCCTACAGAGAGTTATCACTCGAATCTGCAGTCTCCATGGCAGCATTGTCAGTGAATTACTGTGATCATCAGGTGAGTTGATATGTGATGGCATCACCTTTTACACACACCAGGTTTAACATAATTTCTCAGCAGGGCAGCACAATGTTTTCTGCTGCAGTGAAGGTTGATGCACGAGTCAAGCAGCTCACATGTATATGGGGAGAGCCAGTAGTATGGTTCCGAAGTCACACTAAACCTCTTCTGTATTAAACCACAACACAATTTTCCCCTAAGCTTAACCAAGTGCTGAGAGACTAGACCTAAACAAAGACCGACTCTGGATTTAAACCCTGGTTCCTGGTTTGACAGTCATCCAGGCCAACCACCACCTGTAGACTCTACCTGTAGACTCCACTGCCGTTAGTAAATGTAGTGGTTCATTCATTCATTCAAAGAAAGACACTAAAGGGGAGCGTTAAACTCCAGAGCGAATTGTGAGTGAGAATGTTGTTTTGGTGGAAACTGGGTTTTTGATGTTGCACTAAGGTTAGGTTTCTCAGAACTATCTGTGTCTGGAGAAAACTAAATGCACACACACATTATTTTCTTCTATTGTCATTATAGTGATAAACCCACAGAAACACCTCCACTTTTCTTCTGCATACGGCTGCAGATGTGTGTGTGTTCACCTCATGGTTGTCTGTCTTCATGTGATAAGATTCACTATCAATGATGATTGATCTACCATCAAAATAGAAAATGAACCACACAAAATCACACACACTGGCTGTGTGTTTTGGCCGAGAGAGATGAGCAGACTATGTATAGACTGGTCAGACAAACAGCAGCAGCTGTCAAGCAACAACTCCTCCAACCTGAACATCCGCAGGTCGTTTTTTTCAACCCCTCTGATACGACCCAGCAGTGTCTCCTGAAATAGCATCCCTATAGGCGGCATGCCTGCAAGACCTTGGTTGTCATGGTTACCTTACTAAAAACATGGACTGTAGCAAGAGCGGTATACTGATCACCCCCATGGTTACTTATAATAACGGTAGAGCTTGCTTAGGTTTAGGAAAAGATGGTGGTTTGGGTTGAAATAATTACTTCCTCAACATTAGATGATGTTTGCTGTCATGGTTACAATAATAACAATGTGGTTATATATTCATTTTTATCCATCCACCGCAACCTCCTCCTGATGTGGAATTTAGGGACTTTAAGCAGCAACAGTTGAGGGGACGCTACGGTGGGATGTGATTACGTAAATTCTGCGTCAACACTTCCAACCGTTGCAGCTAAACTTTCTACTACAGGAGAAAGACTAGTTTACCTGTGATACGTAAAGGAGTTAGTAGGTAATTTTATGTTTTTGTCATATTTGACTCTGTCATTTGGTTTATATGCAATTATACCATCAGTAGTTTTATGGATTATGATTATATTTGTTAAAGATACATGGTGATTTGACTGATTGTTCCAGTTTATTCATAGACATGTAGCACAAACTATTGTTAACCTCCATCCTCCCCTTCCAGCCCACAACCTCACTGTGCTGTGTGTTGATGAAACCATGACGCTGTCCGTGGTGCTGAAGTAACAAACTCCTCATCTTATATTAAATTGTCTCTAAAGCAAATATCAAGACCTCTCAGCTCATTTTAAGAGGCAGATTGTAGCAATGTTTAGAGTGACCTTGGTTTCCTGAAGAAATAAAGTTATATGAACATAATAGTCGACAAAGTCCCCACAAGCTGAGCAGCATCAGTATAATAATAATCAACCCACATCAATCACATCATTTAATTAGCCAGTTGAGCTGAATGTAAAACTGGCCCTGGTGTCCCAGCCAATATGTTTACCCCGCTGAAGATCACATAGATGCTATTTGCCAACAACATGGTTCCACAATGATTAATACATTCAAATCATTAACAATTAATAATTATTAAATTATTAAGAAGGCACCACCATAAGAAAATAATAACATAATAATAGCATATGATTTACCATTGCAAAAGTTAAGAGATAAAAATATAAAGCTGCTAAAGTTGGAATTTTATAAAAAATATGGGGTTGTTTTACTTGTGGGACATTGTTAAAACCCTTCAAGTCAAAAGGGGTTTCATTGAATCTATAACACTTATGCTTGTTTTAAATCACAGTTGGTATCAGACCCTTTTGGCAGTAATAACAAATCAGACACCATTTTTTTCAATATGCCATATGTTCTTAATACAATTCCTGCCCACAAGTAACCACTGGTCTCCATTCATTTTTACTTGAGCATAGTCAGACATGTGCCATCTTATGAAATTCCTCTCCGATTATATACATTTACCTACATGGGGAAAGCATGTAGGTAGCATTAGACAAAATAATGAATTATATGTCAAAAGGCATTGTGGAGGTAAAGCTGGTATCCATAATATCACTCAGTCAGTGAATGTTTAGTATCTCTCTAAATTGGAAGTAATGGTAAAACATACTAAAACTTCACCTATGAGAGCTTCTGCTGTAATAATGGTTTACTGTTGTTCTGATGAACATTTGTGAAGTGCAGATATTTACTACTGCCAGAGAACAACATGGAGCCTGTTTTGATGTATCTACTGTATATGTGAGCACAGCTTAAACCACAGTTCAATACTGATTCACTGTGTTGAATCAGTGAGGTTTTATTGTTGGTATGTTGTCAGGGAGCGATCTTCCTCTAGTGGTAAATTGCATGACGAGCCCCTTCAGATTTCACATTAAATGTGAGCATGAAAACACCCTTTGACCCACTACAGTAATAAACTGCTACTGAGAAATATTGTTCAGCTGGTCATAACCTGTCAGTTCAAATCTGTCGACAGTGCCTATAACTGAGACACTATCTAATCTAACATATCTAATTTCATTGGTTGGAACAAGTTTTGTTTTGGGAGGTTATAATCAGCTGTGATCACCTCCCCCCAACTACCACACCTCCCCCCACCACACAGGGCCACAACATATACACGATGTGTTATGGATATCAGCTTTAAGCTTGTCTTTGACTCTTAATCATACCTATATGAACTTCATCCCACATTATACTACATGACACAATATTATTAATATATGTTTTGTGTTTTTATTTTTGTTCCTGCTATTAATTAAACTTGAGCTGTGTCCCAATTGCATACTACACAAAAATTTGAATTTGAGTTTTTTGTGGGTTTAGGGGTGAAAATTGACAAAGTATATGTGTGATGATAACAGATACGACTGTGTCAAGAGACACAGAGAACTGGCCGTAACTTTACAAAGTTGCAGTTTGACTGATGTCTGTCTGCATGCATGTCGTATCAAATTGTTTCTTGCTAGGACAAAGTTTAACATGACCTGTTACATGATTGGTTTATAGTAAGGGATTGGGACACAGTGTCTGTCTCAGATTTTTCTAACATGAATCAGTTTTACCTGCCCTCAGTTTGCTGTGTTGTTTCTTTTCTACTTTCCCTAAATGCAACTTACTTTAAGCATGCATCAACATCCTGCAGTACAACTAAAACAAAACCAAAAATTAATAATAATAACCCATTCTCAGCCAGTACCATCTCTCTCCGATGTGGACCCAGACTGCTGGGCCAGTTCATGTTTAAAGACTAACATTACAGACAGATTTATCATCAAGAAACACATGAGAGAGGAGCCCGTCTTCCAGTCGAGCGCCTCTCTCAACAGTGTCTGTTTTCTATTGTGTGCATCTGGTTGTAGTGTGTGCAAAAATTTAAATGGCTTTGTTCTTTCATCTCAACATATATCATTTGGTAGTTTTAACTGGTCATATTTTTTGCATTTATCCAATTGATCACTGGCATTTTGGTTCTGATTATGGTTTTTGGCTTATTCCGTATGTTTGGTTTGGTTTTTTTGTCAATCGGATAATATTTAAAACACAGTGTGAAATATTTTTTGATATAATTTGACTTTTTGTGATTTGGAACTACTTCAGTGACTAACTTGTGTGTTGTATTTCCTACAGTGCTGAATAAAAAAAGTAAAAGATCAAAACAACACCTGCACAATCAACTCAACCACCTGCATTTTGTAAACATATAAACAAGCCCACAAATTAGTAGGTGAAGCAGTTCCAGATCCCCTTCTCAGATATCTTCCATTTTTACAGACATTTTTTTTAATATCTTGACAAAATAAATTATTTTTGCTGAATGATATTTTGATTGTAAGAAAAAAAAAACAAATGAGTTGCATGGCTAAGAAGTTGCAGTTTAGGGTTTGTCAGACTTGTCAGTGTTAGATTTCTTCTGTTCTTTTCTGTAGATGGGCATTGCTCATTGTTTGTATATCCCCACCCTTCCTTACAGCCAAAAGCTCTAATGCCGCCCGACCGCTTCGTACTGCCTTTACATGGACATGGCAACTGACTTACACTGTCACCCTCATCACCCTCATTTCCTATGTAGTGTTTTCATAGGTCCCACCCCTTCTTCACCTTCTCCCTTGTCTTTAGAGATATTAAACTAGTCATCCATCCATTCTACACTAAAGAACAAATGATAATTTAAGCAAAAACTGTAACATAAATAGATTTTAGATAATACTGAAGTCTATTGCAATGAAAAAAAAATGTAGATACACATTTTTTGTAAAAGCAAATTATTTACCAGGAAAAAGCAAAACATAAAAAAACAGAATTATGGTGTTTATTTTTTATGTGGTGTGGATGTATGTGTTGTTGCCTCCCTGTACCGTCATCTTTTAAGATAGAACACACTCTACAATGGAGAAAAATGACATTTAACGGTACCAAATGGCTATCCAACATTCTTACACAATTTTTCCTTTGTAAATTCTTCTCTTCATGCCTAAATCATGTGGGCAATTTGTTGATGTAAGTTTCAATATATTGTATTATATGTATGTTTTCATTGTCTCTGAATTGTTGTTTTTAAAGATGCGGTTTGTAAAATGTGAGGAGTGGAACATCTCAAAATGTATTCTCTCCATGTAAATCTCACACTAAAAGAAAATCCGCTAATGAACATAGGTGTTACATGTAGCAACTTTAGCAAGTTCACATCACTGAATGAATATATTCATAAATAAAATAGAGGCTCTATATGAAGACAAACTGCTACATGTACTACCTCTAATAAATACGGACTGAATCAGAGCCAATGTGAGCTGACACACATCTGTGTGAGGTAGCACTTTTCTAATATTTCAAACTGCATCTTTGATCAACCTGTGACATTGACAACTAAACCTTTATATTGTTTGAAAATATAGAATAAAATAGCCTTTGTTGAGCTACAGAGTTGTGTGCCTGTGAATGTTGATGTTTGTGGTAATTTGTCAGTCACAGAGTCTTTTTGTATTGATTGATATACAGTGTGGAATGTGCATCAGAGACTCAGTGTGCAAATGTTTTGGCAGTGGATATGTTTCATGTCAATGGTAATTTGAATGTTCACTCCTGTGATACCTGCTTGAGAGCACATCCATGAGGAGGAACAATGCTGATCTCACCTTATAGCGAGTTGTTCCACCCTCCATTCAGAATCTACAGAGACTGAAGAGGTGCATGTAGGTAAATTAACATCATACAGTGTCACAGACAACTTGCAACATGTTTTTATGAAAAAAAAACAATGAACCTTGTTTTCTTTCCTATTTTTGATAAACATGGTAAATAATTCTCAAACTATTAGTAATGTACATTTTACATTACGTGTGTGAGGTCCTACACCTAAGTGCTGACTAGTATGACAATTGTTATTTGTTAGGAATTATTAACCATGTATGTGCAATTCAGGCTTCCACACTGTTACTTCCCCATTAGACAGGGATTTGCTTCCACACTAGTAGTGTGTGACAAATCCTGCTTCAGATTGTAGGTGAGCACAGAGGGACTTTTCACTGCCACCAGAAGGATTTGAAAACAGCTCCAGTGTTAAACTGTCAACATCCATCATCCTGCACAGTGAATGTCAAATAACAGAAAGAAGCAAGAATGACAAAAACACATTTCTGAGTTTAAAAACAAGAGAAATGTGCTGCTCTGTAGTCACATTGATGAACTTTGTCATGTTTATGGAGCAGAAATAAACACATTCCTACAAACACTGGATGAAAGAATATGTTACACAATATTTCACAAGGGGTGAGCATTCACTGACTTTGCTATGCCATTGACTTAAAGTTATAGTTAAACAGGTTTTTCTTGGTGACAGAGCTGCTCTTACAATAGACTTGTTGTATTTTGTTGAATTAAAACAACAATGAAGAAAAAATGACAAAAACAAATAAAAAAGAAGAAAGAAAAAACAAAGGAGGTTCTCAATGCCATCAGAATTGTGATGATAGTGTAATCAAACTAACATGACCAGTTATTAGTTATCTTAATAATCTGTACTTGGCATTCAGCATGTTGAAATCAACAACTAGGAAAGTTTGCATGAACAGACAAATTGATGAAACTGATATGCACAAATTTGTTGCTAATGAATTTGAGGTCATGATGTGCAATTATTTTCTAATATTTAGCTTTCACAGGTGGTTTGCACATGACAATAAAGACTGAGGACTTTATCATATAAAAATTGGCTTGGTTATTGTAACAAAACTTTTTCTAGAGTGAGCATCCAATTTTATATCAATCCTGATTCGCCAAATCTTTCTCTTGAGTACTAATGGATTGTGATTTACATCTGATCCAATTTTTACAAACTGGTCGGTTGTCTCCCCTCACTGGAACTTGACTTCAACATTGACCTGCAGAACAGCTCTACAGCTGAGAAATGTTTGTAGAACTATAATTACAATGTTCTGGAGTGCTGTAAAAAAACAAGAGGTTTAAGATGATCTGAGCCACTGAGCAGCGACACTGTCAGTCCCTCATTTCAGTCATGATGAAAATCTGTGTTGGTCTGTCTGGACTAAAACATTTTATTTGATCTAAATTAATGTTACTGCATGTGCTTTTAGATGAGACTTTTTCTTAAACTTATATTTTCTTATTCAATAAAAGTGAGAAATGAAAAGAATAACAATGACTACAGTATCTTTTGACTGTACGTTTTCATCAGTAGTAGCATGTATAGTTTATTTGTTTACATTTGAGGACTGAAGATTTGTTTCCTTTAAATGTTTCTTAAATGATATTGAGAATGAACTAGAACCTTGAATTTAAAGGAAACTTTGATCTTTCTGGCTCATCCTTGCACACCTCTTAAACCTTTTGAGAAATATGTCAATGTTCTTTCAAATTGCTTATTTAGAGCTCTTAAACTGATATGCCAAGTTTCTTGAAATGGATTTGGATTTAGCCATTGCCTGTGTTGTTTATTTTATAAAACTCCAAGGCTGCCCTCTAACCTGTCTGTCTCCAACCCCAGGAGCTGAGTTAGTCATCCCAGTACTTGAGGATCCATTAGCGCACCCCTCTGTAGCTCCTTGTACACCTTTCATCCCCACTCCCTCAACCCACCACCCACTCCTCACCATTACTGAGACCACCAAAGAGTCCCTGTCCAAGGCCACTGAGGCGGGGGTACCTTGCTTGTCGGACCGAGGCAGCGATGATTGTGATGATGATGGCTTGGTGATATCGGGGTATGGCTCTGGGGAAGCATTCAAGTCTAACCTGCCCTCTACTGATGATGAAGATTTTTACACGACCTTATCCTTGGTAACAGATAAGACCTTGTCCACGTCTGGCTTTGAAGGTGGCTACAAAGCTCACACGCCCAAGACTTTTAGACTTAACAAACCAGTCTCCAGACGCAGTAGGACTACCACTACCGCTATACTACTAACTGCCGACCAGAGCCGCACCACCGCCACCTCTGCCTCCACCGCAACCCTCCACAATGCTCCGGCCCAAACAGCCGGCTGGCAAAATGAATAACCGCGAGCTAAAACCCCAGCCCGACCTAGTGTTGCTTCCATTGCCCACATCCTTTGAGGTAGACAGCACCAAGCCGAGGGGCCCATTAATAACCTCCCCAATGTTCCATAATATACCCACAGCACTCCCCACAGAGCCGGGCGTCAGGCGAGTTCCAGGGCCCTCGGAAGTGGTCCGTGAATCTAGCAGCACCACCGGGATGGTCATCGGAATAGTGGCGGCCGCTGCCCTGTGCATCCTCATCCTTCTGTATGCCATGTATAAGTACAGGAACAGGGATGAAGGCTCCTACCAGGTGGACGAGAGCAGGAACTACATAACCAACTCAGCTGTGCAGAGCAATGGCGCTGTGATGAAGGAGAAACAGCAGAGCTTGAAAGGCAGCAACAAGAAACAGAAAAACAAGGATAAGGAGTATTATGTGTGACTGTGAGACTTTTGTCAACACAAGAGAATGAAGAGAGAAAGCACTAATCACTTATGAGTTTCCTCGTGAGGAGCTATGACAAATGATGGTATAACATGGAACTTGAATAATCTTATACTGTGCTGAGTAGTTGAACTGATGATATGTACTGTAATATAAAGCACACTTACTATTGTAAGCATAATGGCAAGGCTAAATAGCAACTTTAGAGATCTTACTCTTCTATCTGGTGAGAGACATTATCAGTATAGAATTATTTCACAGCTACACCATTTTCCTAAGTGACTTTTAGAGCGAAGTGATCCTTGGCATTAACAAAACAATTTTGTTAGAATTGTTAATTACAAAAGGTCCATAATCTTCTACATTTTCAGCATGTAAACAACATGTAGTGCTTAATGAGGGGTCAAGCACATGAACACCGTCAAAGTAAAAAAGGATGCTGTATCAGAATATGACAAATTTTATGGTTTATACATTATACAAGTGTGGTGTCTTATTTTTGCTTTAAGCAAAAGAAAAAAAATGACTAAAAGAACATCAAGAAAAAAAAAAAACTTTTCTGTGTATAAAATGAATCCAAGGAAGCAAATTGTGCGGTGGGCAGAAATCATAGACTCTGTTCACTCTGGCATCTGATTTATCACAGTGATTCTCATTATCTGATACTATGTGGAAGAAGTGGCCCGATCTCTAGGTCAGAAGGACAGAAGCAGACTGTAAGATTCATGCCATTCTAATTCTACAGTGAAATATGAAGGGTAAAAGTCCAGTATACAGTCTTGTCTAAATGCCAAAACAGCTCTTCATCACCAGATCAGACGTTAGCCCTGCTCTTCACTTTGAACCCTTCAAAATGTTAACCATGGAAAATGATCTCTTAAAGAAACGGTGCACAGCCAGTGGTGGTTTTATCTTTTTGCTAAATCGTATGTTGGTTCATTGCATATCGTACTCTTTTTCTATGGTGTCAGGAGGAAGACAAATGCAGTACTACAACACTGTTAACAAATGTGTATACAAAATAAATCAAATGTTGAAAGTGTGAATTCTATCTGCTGTCACAATCAGCTGTGTCAAAAAACAAGAAATTTGTTTACATATTTTATTACACACTAGCTGTTGTACTTTGTAGGTAGGAAATTGTACATATCCATGACAGTTGTAATTTTTTAGTACCTCTATTGTACAGACTGAACATATGGTTTATCAGCGTATTTGACATGATGAAATCTATTAACTGTTAATTTACATTGAGAAGGACTTTAATCAGAATGTGGAGAATCATATTGATATTCATAAAGAATAAACATGTATTGTTAGCCTAGAGATCTAACCAGAGATGTTTCTAAAGTTGCATGAATATTTAACTACTTGCAGTTGTCCAACAAATACAAGGTGCCCATCCTTCTGTATCATGGCTTTCTTGTTCTGGGTTACACTAGTGTTATTTCTTTTTGAAAGAAAATAAATTCAGACTTGTGACAAGAAAGACAAACAGGCTTATGGGTGGGGCTTTACAGTCACAGAAACACAAGCTAAAATGGTGTTTTTGACTGGTCACCTCAAATCATAGTCTTGTTACTTCTTTATCATTAGTTAACATCTTGTTTTGACATTATTTTACTGTCCCGTTATGTTGCCATTTTCTGCCATTGTCATTTAATGATGTGGAGGTGCAGTCTTTCTCTTGACTGGAATTCACATTTTTGTGTTACAATTGTTACTTTTCGCAACCTTTTTTCATCAGTTTGATAACAAATAAAATATTCTTTTTTTCTCTGAAATTACACTGTAGTCCTTGGGTAAATCCAATTCTGCAGTCCCTCGTGGCAATACTATAACATGTTGACGTTTGCCCCGATTCTCAGCATGGAACCATCTCAACGCAGCAGGAGAGAGAAAATCAAGCAGCTGTCAAGCCCTTGGAAAACATTTAAATATAAAGCAATGATCAGAATTCAGCTGAATTCCTTCATCAGGGCTGTGTGTGTGGTACCACTGACTGCAACATGAGCAAGCAACCCCACAAACGTCATTAGATTGTGTCTCAAATGTTGTTATATTCTGGTTCTGGTGCATGTAACTACATGATATCATTAGTTTGCAGCCAGAAACCAGAAGATTGTGTCTTTGTGTGGAACCCAAGAGCACATGTTGGATGAAGCTGCTGCTACTCTACTGGATTTGGTCAATGTGTCATCTATCAGATGTTAAGTGGGGTAGAGATGTTCTAACTACACATGAGAGGGGGGCTGCACGATTGTTTCTTGTAAAGTGTCCCTATATATGCAACGTTGTGTCAGACTCTAGGACAGGTGATCTGTGTCAAGCCTGAAAACTGAACATACAGATCATTTATACATATTCCTACTTTCCATTTAGATTATGTTGTGCAGTTATGCAGCTTGTTAGGACAATACCATGCAATACCATGCTTACTGATACGAATGGTGAAACTAAAACAAATAGTTCTTTTGTTTATTTACTTATACTCACCTAAAGAGACCTATTCATTTAACAGCGGGTCAATATGACGATGTACACATCTCACAGAGGCCACAATGAAACTGGAATTGTGATCATCATTCCAAAGCAGGAGGAATTTCTACTTCTCAAAACTTGCTCTTTTACACCTCAGAGACAAAACTGCAATTCTCATTTAGGCCTCATTTTAATTAGTATTTTGTCTGATATGTGTCTCATATTTTTCTCCTAAAATTCACGAGGAGAAATAGATGAGACACGACAGTTAGCAAAAGGAGTCATGCTTGAGACTACCCTGCTGAAATCGACTAAAACATATTTGTCTAATTTTTAATCAAAGTATGTCAAACACTTTCTAAATGTGATTTTATGAATAAGATACATTGTGCTACTCATTAGGTGATTATGTTTTCCATATACTTTGACTAGAAATTAGACTCATATTTAGTAACATTTTGAGTTTTGCATTGTATGTGGCTTCCTGTTGGTTTGCAGTGTTAATCCAAATTGTACCTGTAACAAACTGACTAATTACAATCGAGTAGCCTGCTGTGTAACAAGAGGTTACCATTTGTCAGACAGCAAAAGCTGGTCCGCTGTATTCATCATTTAGAAAATATGAACTATAAATGCACCTGTTCTGAGTAAGAGTGTTTTTACAACAGTGTAACAGTGTTTAGCAGAGCAGCACAACAATGCACAACATTCAACAACTTACAGTTACAACTTTTTTGACCATGGTCATCTCAACAAATGTCCATCTCTGTAATGTGCCACCTTCAGATATATTATATTATCTGTAGTCCTCATGCAGCTTGTTTTTACTAATGATTTCTGACCTTAGTTTGTCAGCCGGTGTCCATCCATCAACGGCATTGCAGTACATGATGTAAGCTGCAAGAATAAAAGGAAACACACATTACAAATGAATTCTTACATACAGTAACAGCATTGTGCCCAATGGAAACTAGTTATATAATTTTAACCAACTGAAACAGTCAATGTCCAGTTATTTTAACTTTCTATTTTGGTGTTGTCGGGCAGCTGTGTTTTCTGACCACTACATGATGCTGATGACACAACTCTTAACACACATATTTTCCTGGTAAAACTCCTGTTGGATTACATTGTCAGTGAGCTTAATTTCCAAAATGTGGTAAAACTGCAGAGTCTAAGCAACAAGGTTACAAGGAATTAACTGTCTTGCCACTACATTGCTCCCTTTTGAGGCTTTTGCTTGTCTATTTGGGGGTTTGCAGTGAGTGTTGGTAATGCTTCTTAAAATTATGGTTTGTGTATTGCAGTTGTGTGATTGATCTGAAATGTTTATTTGCAAAATATTCAGTTTCAGTGAAGCTTTGAATTAAGTTGACAGCTGCAGGAAATTAGTCCAACTGAATATTTGTGCCAAATTTGAAGGGATTCCCTCGAGGTATTACTGAGAAATCAATTTGACAAGAATGGGACAGATAGATGGACGGACAGATGGTCAAGTAGGAAACATAATGCCTAGGGCCCTGGCTATCACCGGCAAGGAGGCATAAAAACATGATTTTTTATCAAGAAAATAAATGTTCTGGGGGTCACGTGATGGCGAGCTAGAGGACAGACGTCTGAGCAGCAGCTCCATATCCATTGATTAAAAAATTGATTTTTAAGTGTCCATAATCAAAAATAACAACGCGAACTATCTACTAACTGTCTTAGGGACGGACTATACATGCATAGTAGGAAAAAGTCGGCAGGTAGAAGACAACCTGGTGCGATTACAACAAGAGCTAGCAGTCAGGCTAAAGCTAAGCTATCCATCATGTCTGAACGAGAGGAAGGTGCTCAACGGGAATATAGCTCAGCCAAAATAATGGCAGCCATTAACCAGGGCAACAAAGAAATAACCAGTAAGATTGACGATTTGAACTCAACTATAAGAACTTTGCAACAGAAAACAACACTTATCGAGAGAAAACAAGAGGACATGGAGGGCGGCCTCAACAGGCTCGACGGCGACATGGACACCCTGTCAAGACGCCTCGCTCAAACGGAGCAAACTGTTCAGGACTTGAGAGCTAAGGTAGACGATATGGAGAACCGCTCCAGGAGATGCAACCTTCGCCTGACAGGACTACCAGAAGGATGTGAAGGAGGCTCCCCTACTAAATATGTGGAGAAAATACTGCAAAATATCCTGGGAGCTGACACCTTTCCCAACGGAGTGGAGCTGCAGCGGGCACACAGATCATTGATGTCAAGGCCGAAGCCCGGTCAACCACCGCGGGCGATAATTATGCAATTCCTCCGGTACCAGGATAAGGAGCGAGCTCTAACAGCGGCGCGACGACTGGGCACACTACGCTATGAAAACAACACCATCCGACTCTACCCGGATTACTCGTTTGAGCTTCAGCAGAAACGACGCAGGTTTGACGAGACGAAGAAAATCCTGCGGGAGAAAAGAGTGGAATATCGCTTGGTTTACCCCGCTCGCCTATTGATGAAACATGCGGGTAAAGATTTAATCTACACGGACCCAGGCGAAGCCCTTAAATTCGCCGAAAGCCTATCCACAACACGCTGAACACAGTACTACCTGGCTGGGAGTCATTTTCATAATTTACCCATTATTTGTCAAAAACTTTTTCTGGACTGTAACATGCAGGCTCTCTCTGGAGAACGAGGACATTGACTCTGGCGCCAATATTGGATTGAGTGAACTACAGTCGAGCCTGCACTATCTCCATGAAGGACATACAAACTTTCCAACCTCTGAGACACTCTACCGGTGAGTTTGTTTATTAAGAATGATTAAGGACGAAGTCCAGGCATTCGTGGCCTAATGATTGCCCAGATGTGTATAAGAGACAGGTACTACACTCCTGAGAAAATTAGCCGTTTCAAAGGCAGCACTTCTTCATTCTGCAAAAGGTGCAAAACTGAGATAGGGAATCTCCTACACATGTTTTGGACGTGCCCACAGTTAGAACAGTGGTGGAAGGATATAGAACATACACTTAAGAAAGTCCTAAAGATGGAACTTAGCTTATCACCTCTTATAGTGCTCCTCGGTGACTACTCCACTCTCCGGTTTAGTTCGAAACACTTAGCTGACTTCTTTGGACTGGCCATGACGGCAGCAAAAAAATGCATTCTGTCCAAGTGGATAGCTGAAGATTCCCCTAATCACTCTCACTGGGTAAATGAACTTAACCACTGTATGCCATTAGAAAAGATCACATATAATGTAAGAGGTAACCAACAGAGATTCCTACAGAAATGGAAAGCTTGGATTAATTTCCTAGAAACATGACTCAATAAATCTGTACTGCACCACTCTTATTTATTTATTTATTTAAATTTTCAATTCTTTTTCTTTTTTTTTTTATTTACTTATTTTTGTCTGTTTGTTTTGTTTTCAATATCCTTACTACTCCAATATTTATTTTAATTAATGCTGCAACTTTATTATTATGTTAATACATTACTGTATTGTGTTTTCCTTACCCTTTGTTTTGTAATGTAAAAGTTCAATAAAAATAATGTTCAAAAAAAAAAAAGAGCCTTTAATGTAAAAATCACTGGGTTGAGCTTTAAATGGCGTCAAAACCCAAGGGATGTTTCCCAAAGAAGTTACCATACAGAATCCTGAAGCACAACCTTCTAGCGCCTTCCTCGGGCTAGATCTGTTCAAGGACCATATCGGGGCTCCAAACCATGAGGGCTCAAACCAGCATCTTACATTGATCCCACCGTGCTTTTTTGGTGCTGTACTTCAATTACATCATGATAAATAGCTACAATTGAGGAAAAATGAC
>NW_019525087.1:141990-142519 GCF_002814215.2 Seriola lalandi dorsalis
ATTCCTCTGCAGGAATCTTTAACCAATTAGAATACAGCTACAAATAAACCAATCAAGTTATGGCTTCAACCCAACCAACCAATCAGAAAAGGGCTACAGAACAATTAGAATATGACTACAAATTAATCAATTAGAATACAGCTAGGCTAAAGACGAGCCAACCAATCAGAATAAGGCTACAAACAAATGTATTCTGTGGTAGTAGTGGTTGGTTTGTAGCCACATATTGCATAAACATGTTCTCATGGTTGTTGCAACATTTAACTTTTACTGGTGTTATTTTGTTCCACAATATTTCCACTGTTTCCACACTCTGATCACAGTTAGACCACACAGTGAAACCTTTCTAAAATCTCATAAAACCAATTTTAAATTCATGAATGCTCGTGAGATTATTTGTTAAATAATGCTGAGACGTGATTATTGCTGTTTGAAAACTTAACCGAATACCCTGCCTGGATGACTTGAAATACAGTCAACTGTGGCAATTTTTGTTGGTCTCTGAAGAGATTTTACATTTTGTATTAAT
>NW_019525087.1:142539-149091 GCF_002814215.2 Seriola lalandi dorsalis
GTGTAATGTCAGACCATGCCCCCATCTCATTGTTAATGCTTCCTAAAGACAAGTTTGAGAAATTTTACAGGTGGAGAGTTAACCCCTTACTACTGCATAATCCAGAGTTTGATAAATTTATTTCCTCCCATATCGAATTATTTCTGGAGACCAATTCTGAGACTGCTCCATCGCCCTCTATACTTTGGGAAGCCTTAAAGGCCTACCTGAAGGGACAAATAATCTCCTTTACAAGTCGCAGGAAAAAAGAACACTGGAAAGAATTGGAACTTCTGGAAGCAGAAATAAGGAATTTGGAAAAGGAACATTTTAAAACAAGGTCGGACGGGACTTCCGGCGGCGCCATGTTCATGTAGGACGCAAAAGTTTGAGCTCCGCTGATTAACCAACTTACCAAATCGATATATTAACAAAACTCAGCAAAAACATGCCTAACGACACCACAAAGTTGAGCGCTGGCGACAAACTCGCCAGATATCACTTCAGAAACAAAGAAGGAGGTGAAAAATCGTCGGAACCAGCGGATGCTAACAAGCCTGCTAATCCCGATGAAGCTGGCCCTAGCAAAACCACTGATACCGCCGGGAATAGCTTGGAGGAGATGCTTTGGGCTATCGCCCAGTCGAACCGAGAAATACGGGGAGACATTCTGCAGATGAGTATGGACGTAAAGGAATTTAAAGGCCAATCCAAGGAAGCATTCACACGGCTTGAAACATCAGTTGGAAGTCTAAGTGCACAACTAACAAAGTTGGAAAAGAGAGTCGTTGACGCAGAGGAGCGTATAACAACCACGGAGGAGACCACCGCAACCCACGGAAAAGCCATCGGCTTCCTTCTGCAGCGAGAGGCGGAATTATTTGAACGGTGTGAGGATCTTCAGAACAGACACAGACGGCAAAACCTAAGGCTGTATCAGGTTCCCGAAGGAAGCGAGGGGAGAGACATGTCCGCCTTCATTAAAAAACTACTACCGACGGTGCTGACTAATCTGCCACTAACCGAAGCCGACATCAGGATTGACCGGGCGCATAGAGCACTTATGCCAAAACCAAAAGAAAATGACCCGCCTCGCTCCATCGTGATTAAATTCGCGGACTACACAGTGAAGGAACAGATCCTGCAGCAAGCCTGGAGACAGCGCACAGTGAAGATGGGTGAGAAGCAGATCTACTTTGATAATGACTATTCGCCGGAGCTACAGAGGAAACGCGCTCAGGTCAGATACGTTGTGAAACAGCTGAAGGAGAAAAACGTTAAAGCGAAGTGCATGTACCCAGCCCGACTGAGGATGATGGTGGAATCGGAGGAAAAAACTTTCCAGACGGTGATGGACGCAGCGCCGGTGCTTAAGGATTTCAACATCCAGGTCCGAGTTGACGAGCGGGATAAAGTAGAGCGAGAGCTGGCCAGACACAAATGGGAGACACGGGCCGCCAACGGAGGAGGGCGGAAGGTCAGCATGCTTACAGAAGAAGAATGCAGGTTTTTCTTCCCTTGAAGTGACTGGGAGTATTGAGCAAAAAGTAAGGTTTTTCTATTTCATGAAGACAGCTACGAGCAGCTGTGAATAATTTACTGTTAGATGGGCTAAAGTTAACTGGTCTTACTACCCTCCAATTACAGTGGTGTTGTTGGGCTATACATATCTTTTTCTAGTATTTTTTATTTCTTTATTTTATTTTTTCTTGAAACCTTGTTTCAAGTTTATATTTCTCTTATTAATATATATTTACACTTAGCTGAGTCCAGAATGTAACAATAGCATAGTGTCTGGTCGTTTTGGTTCGTGGCATCAGTTGCAATTGACTCATGAGTGATTTACACTCAGCCACTGTAAGGCAGCAGCAGTTAACCCAACGGAGTGGGTCTGCTGCACAATGTGACATTATCCCAGAGGGTTTCCGCCACCCTCTGCCCAGTTCTACACGGGGACTGGCCAGTACTGGAGACAGGCCAGTTGAGGACTTGGAAGCCAGGGTGTTGTGTTTGATTTCTGATGTTCTATATTGGAAATTGTACATAGTTTCTGTTCTTTTTTGTGTTACTTCCTTGACAACTGATAGGACTTTTACAACAGGTGATGGTGCACTTGACATTTATAAGCTGACTACTCATGATAGTAAGGATTAAAAGAATTGTAATATGGATGGTTTGACTGTAGTTAGCTACAACATAAAGGGCCTGGGAAATCCAATTAAAAGAAAGAAAATACTTAACCAACTCAAAGCTTTACAATGTTCGGTCGCAATGTTACAAGAGACACGTCTCCCTGAGGCAGAACACCTGAAATTAAAGAGGGAGTGGGTGGAACAAATATATAGTGCATCTTACGGAGGAGGGAGGAAAAGGGGGGTTGCTATCTTATTTAGAAGGAATGTTTTTTTTAACTGTGAAAAAGTATTGAAAGATGAGGAAGGCAGATATATTATGGTGATAGGTACGATTGGGGAAAATAGATTTACATTTTTGAATCTGTATGCACCAAATGAGGATTGTCCTTTTTTTTTTAAGAAAATAGCTTCCAAACTGGCAGATGAAGGGAAAGGAATCATAGTGGTTGGGGGGGATTATAACTGTGTACTAAATTTAAGTAGGGACCGACTACCTGCTGAGAAGGGGCCTCGAACTAGAAAAGCAGCTGCTGTTTTGGGAATGATGGAGGGACTGGGCCTGATTGATGTATGGCGATATCATCACCCTAGAGACAGAGACTATACATATAGGTCCCATGTCCATGGGAGTTATTCCAGATTAGACATGTTTCTTGTTTCAAAAGCTGATGTGCACAGAGTGACAGAGTGCAAGATAGAACCCATCACTTTGTCAGATCACGGTCCCATTAAGATGAAAATAAACTTAGGACAAGAAAAACAATTCAGATACTGGAGACTTAATGTCTCAATACTAAATGACCCCCTAATCCAACAGGAATTACGTGACAAGATAAAAGAATATATCGATAATAATGATAACGGAGATGTTACATCATCTACCTTATGGGATGGTGCCAAAGCTGTTGTGAGGGGACATATCATTCAAATTACATCGAGAATAAAAAAACAAAGAGAAGCCAGGAGACTTGAACTGGAGACTGAAATTATTAGGTTAGAAAAAGAACACAAAATATCGAGAAAAAGAAATACATTAGAATTACTAAAACAGGAGAGGCAAAAACTAGAGGACTTGCTCACATATAAAGCTGAGGGAATGCTCAGATTTGTGAAAAGAAAATATTATGAAATGGGGAACAAAGCAAGTAGGATATTGGCTTTTCAGTTACGGAAAGCTCAATCGAACCGCGTGGTACCTAAAATTAAACACCCCGACACAAACAGAATTACCTCCCAACCAAAAGAAGTAGCAGAGGCATTTGCCGCATACTACAAAAAATTATATGAAGGTCAAGAATTAATAGGGAAGGAAGAGAAAATAACAAAACTCCTGGACTCGATCCAATTGAATAGATTGTCACAGGACGAGGCTGAGATCCTATCTTCTCCCATAACAGTACAGGAAATAATAGATAGTATTAGTAAACTAAAGAACAGTAAATCTCCGGGTGTCGACGGATACTCTGGGGAATATTATAAAGTTTTTGTTAATGAACTAGCCCCAATTTTATGTCGGGTATATAACTATGCACTGAATGAAAGGGACCCCCCAAAAACCTGGTCAGAGGCAATTATCACGGTCATACACAAAGATGGAAAGGACCCTACTCAATGTACGGGATATCGGCCGATAAGTCTGCTTTGCCAGGATTTAAAAATCCTGACCTCTATCTTGGCAAATAGAATCCAAAAACACATTCGTAAATTAGTTAACTCTGATCAAACAGGGTTCATAACCGGGCGGCAGGGCACCAATAATGTCAGACGAGCTCTAAATTTACAATCTATTGCCTCTGGTAGAAAGACTCCATCAATGCTTCTCAGCTTAGATGCTGAGAAAGCATTTGATAGACTGGATTGGACATTTTTGGAGCAAACAATGGCTCATATGGGATTTAACGAAACCTTTTTGAATTGGATTAGAGTGTTTTATATGAATCCGCGGTCAAGAGTCAGAGTTAATGGCCAGTGTTCTGATTTCTTTGATCTGGAACGGGGGACAAGGCAGGGGGACGCGCTCTGGCCAGCCCTGTTCGCTCTTAGCATTGAGCCGCTCGCAGAATTGATTAGAAGTAACCCCCTTATACAAGGAATAAGGGATGAGAGTGGAAACCAACATAAAATAGCCCTATACGCTGACGACATATTATTATTTATTGAAAACCCTGTCCACTCAATACCAGCTCTTCTACAAAGTCTTAATGAATATGGTCTGGTATCCGGATATAAAGTTAATCCCAGTAAATCAGAAGCGATGATGGTATCTGGGACATGGCCTAGTCAACTTGATGATATTGTGTCCTTTCGCAGATCTAAACAGGGTTTCAAATATTTAGGGATCGTACTCACTCCTCAGGTAACACAACTATACCAGGCAAATTATAAAAAAACATTTGGGATATTTAAAAATGAACTGGCAAGATGGGATGTGCTACCATTATCCCTTTTGGGTAGAGTAGAGGCTGTCAAAATGAATCTACTCCCTAGAATTCTGTTCTTGTTTCAGTCTCTACCAGTCGGGATTCCGACATCAACCTTTAATATGCTGGACAAGCTTATATCTAAATTTATATGGCAGAATAAGAGACCAAGAGTGAGACTTAAAACGCTCACTCTTGGGAAAGACAAGGGTGGACTTAGCCTCCCCAATTTAAAATATTATTTTTGGGCAGCACAACTGACAGCAGTGGTAGCTTGGATTAACAATGACATAGAATCAGGATGGGTGAACATAGAGCGGAGTTCGTTAACAGCAATACCTTTATCCACTTTAGTGTTTCTAAATAAGCAGTCCCAGAAGAAATTTGAAATTAAAAATGTATGGGTGAAACACACCTTAAAAGTATGGTCTACAGTCCAAAAGAGAATTAGAGGGACAGCTGCCCTCTCAAGGGCTATGCAGATTGATGGAAATCCAGATTTCCCCCCCTCAACAACAGATATCGTTTTTAAGAGATGGGCAGGTAGAAACCTGAGGGTTATTGATCAGTTGCTATGTGACACTGGTGTACGGCCATTCTCATATCTCCAAGACAAATTCCTTCTACCCCAAAGTGATATGTTCCGGTATTTTCAGATAAGGAACTACATCACAAATCATACAGACTGGAATATAATTAAAAATGCTCCAACGAATATAGAAACTTACTTTATTAATATAATTAAGCATCAACTACCTAATAAAAAACATGTCTCCCATATATACAGAAATCTGTTATTAGATATACCAGACAATACTTTATATATCAAAAACAAATGGGAGTTGGAGTTAAATATTATAATCGAGGATGGGGAATGGGAGGCAATGTGCACTGGATGTCATAAAGGTATCAATAGTAACATGTGGAAGGAGTTTGATTGGAAGACGAAGACAAGGTTCTTTAGGACGCCTTCCGAGGTTTCTAAATTTGTAGATAACCCAGCTGCAAAATACTGTTGGAGAGGATGTGGAGAGGTTGGGGACCATTCACACATATTTTGGGATTGCCCAGAGATTCTTCCTTTTTGGAAGGGGGTAAAGAACGAGATAGATAAAGCTCTGGGAATTAATATACTGTTTACCCCAAGTCAGTTTCTTTTCGATCTAGCTCCTGAAGGCATGTACACTAGAGACCAAAAGCACTTGTTACATATACTCTTGATGACTGCTAGGAAAATGGTGACAATAAAATGGATGAATCCACAGCCACCTACAGTGGCACAGTGGAAACAGAAGCTGAGGGAAGTGTATGGAATGGAGGCTTTAACTGCTCAACTACAATTAAGATCTGATGTTTTTGTAAGGAGGTGGCTACCCATAGCAAGATACCTCTCAAACTGAGGGGATTCCGACAGTATGCTGTAATGTCTTAAATAGCCACTTATCTATTTATTTATTTATTATTTTTCAGTCATATGTAGCTATATAAGCTCTCGGGGCCCAAAGGTTTTGTTTTGTTTTTTTTTGTTTTTTTTGCTCTTGTCTTTAGCACTGTCATACATAACGTGTGATGCTGATGCTGTTAAGGAATGTTTGTATTCTCTTTAATAAAAATAAAGTTCCAAAAAAAAAAAAAACAAGGTCGGAAGGCTTATATAGGGCACTCATAAGAAAACGTAACCAATATAATGTAATAAACACATACAAAACAGAGAAAGCTTTACTTAGGACTAGGCAAAGGTACTATGAACTAGGGGATAAAGGAAACAAACTATTGGCTTGGCAATTGAAAAAACAGATCTCCTCCTCCTTGATTCAGAAAATTAAAAAACCTGATAACACTATTACATGTAACCCTAAAGAGATAAATAATGGCTTTCAAAAGTTTTATGAAAATTTATACTCATCAGAGTGTGTAAACACCGTAGATAAATGTGAGAAATTTCTTTCTTCATTGAGTCTACCAAAATTATCACTGCTAGATCAAACTATTTTAGAACAGCCGCTAACCAGTAACGA
>NW_019525087.1:149111-149864 GCF_002814215.2 Seriola lalandi dorsalis
TTCTTTTCGATCTAGCTCCTGAAGGCATGTACACTAGAGACCAAAAGCACTTGTTACATATACTCTTGATGACTGCTAGGAAAATGGTGACAATAAAATGGATGAATCCACAGCCACCTACAGTGGCACAGTGGAAACAGAAGCTGAGGGAAGTGTATGGAATGGAGGCTTTAACTGCTCAACTACAATTAAGATCTGATGTTTTTGTAAGGAGGTGGCTACCCATAGCAAGATACCTCTCAAACTGAGGGGATTCCGACAGTATGCTGTAATGTCTTAAATAGCCACTTATCTATTTATTTATTTATTTATTATTTTTCAGTCATATGTAGCTATATAAGCTCTCGGGGCCCAAAGGTTTTGTTTTTTTCTCTTGTCTTTAGCACTGTCATACATAACTTGTGATGCTGATGCTGTTAAGGAATGTTTGTATTCTCTTTAATAAAAATAAAGTTCCAAAAAAAAAAAAAAAAATGAAGCCTGCTTAAGAGCAGAAAATTCTCAAGAATCTCTTACTGTAGAGGTAAGTGATATACAGAGTGATATCTACGCACACTCAAGAGCACTCTTACACACGAGTGCTGACATGTTTGAGCAAAATAAGTGGTTATTCCATTTTCTTCTGTTCTACATTTATACATTATATTATTTAAATTATGAAAATATTTTTGTCACTTATATTTTTTTTATAACTTTTGTAATTTTACAAAGCATTATGGTCTTTTAAAATAAATGAACACTGAATTAACACTC
>NW_019525087.1:149884-151117 GCF_002814215.2 Seriola lalandi dorsalis
TTGAAGCGCTGACAGCAGATCTTTGACCTCCGGGCTGAACTCTGTGGGATAATCGCTGCCGTGGCAATGAGCTCAGGTGAAGGAGAGGCCCCTGTCACCTTGTATGTGTGTGAGTGTTTGTGATACAATAAGTGCCCTAATGTTGATCCTTTTCATGTTCTTTAAATCTTTTAACACTACTCTACTGAACGGTTGATTGTGTTTTATTTAGAGACAAATGTTATGTGAATAAGCCATAATGACAAAACGACATATTAGATTGCATGTTGACTAAAAATCTTTATCTACTTTAACAATTTTCATTTATTTCACTTTAATGTAAAAGAAGTTTAGTTAATCTGAAATTGGCATATTTTTGGTGAAATGTGTGTGAAAATAGTGAGAAGATCTTTTATATTTAACACCTTCTGATAGATGTGTTTCTTTAGAAAACATAATTTCTCAAAACATCATAAAAACAGGCAGTGAAACTGAACGCAAGCAGAGAGATCTACAAAAGTCAAGAAACCTTGTTAATAACATCTATTACAATCATTAGATGTGGTGCACGTTTGGCTCAGTGGCGTGTGGTGGCTTTTTCAGTAGTATGTCTTGACATTGGTGTTTTGAAACTACTAGGCCACATTAAGTTAACATTAAGTTAGCTAATGCTAACAGTTATTGTGTATGTGTGCAATACCATTTTTGTTACAATTCAATGTAAGCATTTACAAGTATTTACTTACCAGTCTAGAAGAAACATTGCGAGTTCAGCATCATTCATCATTCCTTTACTCGCCGACAGCTGTCTCCAGCAGTGAAAAGCAACATCGACTGTAACTCTTGTTTTTCTTCTATTTCAATCACTTCTTAATGATGGCGTAGCGATAGCAAAAACTTAGCTCCTTTAAACTCTCCCTGGACTTGGTGCCTGAGGTCTCAGTGAGCCAGTGTCTGCAAGAGTACCTGAGTAGTGGTCAGTTGAACAATATCACATCCATGACAAATGGCCTAAAAACTGACCACAGCGCACTAAGTGTCAGGCTGAAGAGTTTCCCTTTTTCTGTCCTTTTCATCCTCCTCTATCTGTCAACAGTGTGTTGAGCCAACATTTTAAGAGATTCAGATTCACCTGATTTTTCAACCTGGAGAAAGTGGACAGCCTCTTCTTTTTTTTTTAAAACTGCAGCGAGGACTGTAGCCTCTACACATGGGGCGCCTGCTTAAACCACTACGCTACACGACGCCCCAAGC
>NW_019525087.1:151137-152633 GCF_002814215.2 Seriola lalandi dorsalis
TGATCTTCCACAATCTTTCTTTAAAAAATATAATAAATTAGCTGCAAGATTTATTTGGAGTAACAAGGCCCAGAGAATTAAAAGGTCCACACTATGTCTACCGATAGAGAGAGGAGGTCTAGGGCTCCCAGATATTCAGTTATACTTTTGGGCTGCCCAGTTACGACCACTCTTTTACTGGTTTAGAGATGACGAGGCTCCTTCCTGGACACAAATAGAAAGTGATATTTTAAATACGGAAGACCTATCGCATATCCCATATTGTTTCAACATTAAAACTATGACAAAATGCACAAATAACCCAATCATCACTCACTCACTTAGGATCTGGGACAAAATTAACCGCTTTTTAGGACTAGGCACCTCCCTATCTCCACTTACCCCTATAGGTTCCAACCCTTCCTTAGACTTTGTACAGAAAGACCTGGGTTTCAAGATATGGGGCCAGAAGAACATAAACAAGATAGGTGACCTGTATGACTGTCTCTTATACACATCTTACATTTACATTTACTCATCTGGCAGACGCTTTTATCCAAAGTGATTTACAAGTGAGGGACAACACTAAAGCTTCAGTGCAGTAGGAGACCTTGGTGTAAGTACTAAGTACCTATTCAGTGTTAAGTACCTAAGTATCTGTTCAGTAAGCGCAAGGAGATCAGGTAAAGAAGTGCACTGAAAGTGCACACTCACTATATGTTTACTTCTTTGTCGTAATTTTGGACTACACTCTGATTCTGAATAATTTTTTTACTGATTCTTTGATTTCTTGTGTCTGCAGAACATAAATAATTGGGTTCAACATGGGAGGAAAGACAGAAGTGAGGGACAGGTTTATAATCCTAGCATTTGGATTTATTTTTTCCATATAGGTAAATGTGATTAATATTGGGAGGAAATATATTGCAACTAATGAAAGATGAGCTGTGCAGGTTTTAAAGGCCTTCAATCTTTCCTGAAATGTGGCCACTTTACTCAAAGAATAGCCAATATATAGGTAAGTACACAAGATGAATACTAGTGGAAGCCAAAGAATAAGCACTGGTAATAAAACACTCATGACCAAACTGGGTGAATAGTCATTGCAGGCCAGCCGGTATATTTGGCCATGGTCACAGAAATAGCTCTTAATGATCACAGATTTACAATAGGAAAGTTGTGTGAGAAAGCCAACTGCAATAAGTGAAACAGTAATGACAAAGAGCCAGAAAGAGGCAATCAAAGAAAACATGAATCTGTGAGTCACCTTCACATGATAGTGCAGTGGAAATATGATGGCTACCAGTCTGTCATAGGCAAGTGCAACCAGGTTAAGAGCCTGCATTGAGAGGCAGGTGTAGCAGAAAAACATGAACGTAAAGCAGTCGTTGAAGGGGATGTGGTGGTGATTAAACAGAAAGATGTCAAGAACCTTCGGCACCACAGCAGAGCTACCAAACAGGTCAGCAAATGCTAAGTTAAAGACTGCAATATATTTTGGAGTTCTCAGATTATGA
>NW_019525087.1:152742-155662 GCF_002814215.2 Seriola lalandi dorsalis
AAAAGAGAGAGGGTGAGATGGAGGAGCTCAAAGGTCAGCTCTTAAAGCTGCAGTTACAACAGGCTAGAGATCAGGCGACAGATAAGAAAACTAGCACTAAGCAACACAAACAAATGCTCCAAATGCCTTCTACAGATGTTGTTCCTGCTCCAGCTCTTTCCCTACCCCCATCTCCCCCTCCTAACCCTCCCCCTAATTCATACCCTTACTACCCTATACATATCCCAGTGCCAGTACTCACGTCAGGCCAGATGTTCCAGGGTCCAGGAAACCAGGGAGGGTATAATCAAAACAATGGACAGAGAAAGGGAGGGAAGGCAGGCAATAAGGGAGGAGCAGGGGGAGTGAAAAACAAGGGATGCTTTATTTGTGGAGCAATGGATCATTGGGTCAATGATTGCCCTTATAACAGCTATGCTCGGCAGCAGGGAAGAAGCGGTGGTCCCCCAGGGGGAGCAGCTTCAAACCCACCCCAGCAGGCACCCAATCCACATATGGCTCCAGGAGGATGGCCTGCACATCCTGGTGCATGGGGACAGTTCCCACAGCAGCCATAGGGGTGCCAAACAGAAGGGGAACTACAGGGCTTGGCAGCTCCCTGTTTTTCTCTGAAGGTGAATGGGAAAACAAAATGGGTCATGGTGGACACAGGAGCTCGCTACTCAACCTTGAGTGATCCACCTTGCAGACTCTCATCCACCTATGTTTCTGTTTTGGGATTTTCTGGCACTGAACAAAAACTGCCTTTCACGGAAGAAACTGTTGTGACTGTGGGAAATCAAATGCTGAGACACTCTTTTGTCTACGCACCTGACTGTCCTGTGAACTTGATGGGAAGAGATTTGTTGGTTCGCCTGGGAGTAGCAGTGAAATGTGCACCTCAGGGAACAACTATGCATTTTCCAGATGGAACTGTGATCACCTGCAGCTCTTCTATCGATACGTCTGTTAAGCAAATGCCCCTGGGTGCCTCTGCTCCATATACTGCTGCTGAACCACCATCTGATGTATATTGGGTATTGTTAAATACAGAAAATAATCCCTTGGTAGAACAATTTGATTTATGGGCTCCGTGGATTCACTCTCTCAACTCCTACCACTCTGTTCCCGACCCTCCCCATTGTACTTTATATTATGATAGGAATGAAGATTGGATATATAAGGCTGAATTTGAAGACAAAATAGAAGGAGATACCTGGGCCCTGCATGTAGAGGTCATATATGTGGGACAAGAAGGAGTGGCAGCAGCAGTTGTGCTTCCTGAGTATAGGAAATCTTGGTATAAAATGTCTAACACTGCCACCCCCCACGTATCTTTCGCCTTGCATGCAGGACATCAGGCTAAAGAGTTGGGTCTTACAGGTTACTCCAGACATTTTGTGCCTGATTATGCCGGTAGGACTGAGTCTCTGCGTGCACTGGTTAAAGCTCAGGGGTGCCGCAATCTCAGTGCCAAGTTGGACTGGACGGTTGAGGCTGATTCAGATTTTATTTGTCTCAAATAGGATCTGTCACAGGCCACATCTTTGGCGCCCCCCGATTACACTCAACCGTTTTTTCTTGATGTTTCTGAAAGACAAGCGTCTGCATATGGTGTTCTCTATCAGAAACAAAGGGGGATTAGGAGAGTGTTAATATACTGTAGTGTACTGTTTGATGTACAGGAAAAAAGAGCCGCTTCATGTGTCAGATATGCAGCAGCAGTAGCTAAATTGACAGAAGAAATTGCACCTGTAGTCATGCACCACCCACTGATAATCTTAACCTCTCACGCTACAGTTGCATTTGTGACATCCTCTGCATTCACACTGACACCACTAAGACAGAGCAGGATTCTCAAAGTGCTAACACAACCACACATAACATTTGTACATCAAGGAATCAACATGGCAGAACAAATATTGGAAGGGACACCACATTGTTGTATAACAGTTACACAGGACAGGACCAAGGTGAGGACTGATTTGAGTGAAACACCTTTGGTAAATCCTGAAGTGGAAATGTACACAGATGGCTGTTGTTTCAGACATCCAGACCGTGGGTTGCAGGCAGGATACGCTGTGGTGGAACTAGGGATAGATGGGACCCCCATAAACAGGAAGCGTATCAGCGCAGAAATCAGAACTAAGAACAGTCAAAGCAGCACAAGAAACTGCATCACAAGAGATAAAGACTCAGTGGAAGTCAAAAGGGGGACAACAGAACAGCCAAGGAATATGGCATGTAAATAGTCAGGTGATAATGCCCCCTCAGTGGCTAAACAGCATGTTGACACAGACTCATGGACCTGACCACAGGAGCACTGGACAAATGACACATGACTTACGACACTGGTGGATTGACGGTAAGAATGCTGTAATCAAAAACTTTGTTAATGACTGTGGGGTGTGCCAGACATGTAATGTAAGACCAGCCCTTAGAGTAGAGGCTGGGAAGTATGCAGAACCAGCTGCACCAGGTCAGGAAATCACTATTGATTTCACAGACATGTGAAGCTGTGAAGGTGGGAAACGTTATTTGTTGGGGATTGTGGACTCCTTCTCACGGTGGGTTGAGGCCTATCCCACCGCAAAGGAGGACGCCACATCAGTTATAAAATGTTTGATAAATCACTACATTCCCACTCACGGTTTTCCCAGACTAATTCGCTCTGATAATGGAACACATTTCAAAAATAAAGACATGGAGAAAGTTGAAATCGCATTAGGATTAAAATGTAGATATGGGACTGTATACCATCCTCAGTCTCAGGGCAAAGCGGAGAGCATGAATCAGACATTAAAAAACAAATTATTAAAAATTGTAATGTCATACAAACTAAAGTGGCCAGAGGCTCTGACTTTGGCGCTCTTGGGAGTGAGATCTGCAGTGAACAGGGAGACTAGTTTGACTCCTTTTGAGTTACATCACGGCAGAGAAA
>NW_019525087.1:156581-158089 GCF_002814215.2 Seriola lalandi dorsalis
TGGACTGACCAACACTTGTTATTGGTTAGGAAAAGGCACATCTGATCCAGAATTCTGTAATTGTTCATTGCTTGCTGAAAAGATTCACTAAACAATTTGAACTAAATTCTTTGGTGTGGACATTCACTGGTCTTTTGAGTATTTTGAACACTGCACTCACCCTGTGGGGGTGAGAGTTTTTTTTCTCTAAACAGCAAAAGCTCCTTCAAAGTAAACCCTATTACAGTATACTATACTGTTGTTTTATTCTGGATATCAGCAGATACAGAAATCAGTGTGGCAAACATACAGGATCTGCAATGAAATGAAATGTGTGAAGCTAACTGTCTTCTCTAGATGATGACTCGCTATTCTGTGGTGCGCTTCAGCAGCCCTTTAGGCTTCGCAGCTCACTCTGGTAAGTGTTTGGCAGTCACATACTGTATGTTGAAGTCAAACCTCAAGGTTTAAGAAGACACTACCTCTTCAGATGTACCATTACCAAGTGTGTCCTCTCCTCTTAGGCACTTACATCTGTGACAGTGCTCACCAGAAACATAAATCTGGTGATGTGACAGACGGTTGGTTCACTTATAATGACAAGCACATCATTGAGACAACTGGTACATCTGTGTGTCACCAGCAGCGATGAACGGCATACCTGCTGTTCTACTAAAAACAGGTAAGAGAACAGCTCTATATCCAATGTGTTGAACAACTTTCCCATAGAGTACTGAATTATTTATAAAGTCCATTTGCTCATGAGTGTTGTTTCCCTTTTTTTTAGCAGTAGAAAAGTATCATGGTGAAGGAAGCGGACCTGCAGCATCAGAGGCAGCACAAAGACAACAAAGATTATGGGCAGCTTAGAGCCCTCTAACAACTGCTGCTGAAAGAAAATACATTTTAAAAAAGTTTCACAGTCAAATCAAGATTCATCCAATATCAATATATAAAAAACAATTACAACATTTTGTATCCTCCTCCTGATTTAAGAAAACTACCCTGCTGCTGTTTAAAACACTAACTCTGCCGTTATCCATGTTTGTTTCCTTATCAGCTGTGAAAGTGAGTGGGGGAGATGGACCTGAACGACAAGCAGATCAATCAGCACGGACAGTTGCAGTATTTTGGTAACGGAAATAAACTGGTGTTTTACAACAACTCCATCATGTTATGTTGAAAATAAAACTTTTTGTAAGTTGATGAAGTGACAACAATAACCCACATGGAGAGTAGAACATTAGAAAGCTTAAAGGGGATGGTGACGTGAGCAGCACTGTTGGCAGGAGCAAAAAAAAGAGGTGTTTTTGAGCAAAATGTTAATAAAAAAAGCCACAATGAGCTCTGGAAAGTTCAATAAAAATAACGTGAAATGCCATTTGGATGTCATGAGGCGAGGAGGCGTCATAAACTGCATGAACTGGGCAAAGCTAACAAGTGCTTTTCTGTTCTCCACCACTCTGTGCACACTTATGAATAAATGTGCCATTTCTATGCTTTATTGAATACATATCAACCCAACTATT
>NW_019525088.1:0-13419 GCF_002814215.2 Seriola lalandi dorsalis
CATAGTGTAGTATGGCAATAAAACGTCATAGTATAATCAGGCAAAAAAAAGTCAGTATAATAAGGCATAAAAACGAAAAAAAAATGTCATAGTATAGTAAGGCAATAAAACGTCATAGTATAGTAAGGCAAAAAAAGGAAAAAAAACGTCATAGTATAGTAAGGCAAAAAATGTCAAAAAACGTCATAGTATAGTAAGGCAAAAAAAAGTCAAAAAACGTCATAGTATAGTAAGGTAAAAAGTGTCAAAAAACATCATAGTATAGTATGGCAAAAAAAAGTCATAGTATGATAAGGCATAAAAACGGAAAAAAACGTCATAGTATAGTAAGGCATGAAAATGTCAAAAAACGTCACAGTATATTATGGCAAAAAAAAGTCATAGTATAATAACACAAAAACAGAAAAAAAACGTCATAGTATAGTAAGGCAAAAAAACGGAAAAAAACGTCATAGTATAGTAAGGCACATAAACATCAAAGAACGTCATAGTATAGTATGGCAAAAAAAAATTCAAAAAACATCATAGTATAGTAAGGCATTAAAACGGAAAAAACGTCATAGTATAGTAAGGCAAAAAAACGTTATAGTATAGTATAGTATGGCAAAAAAAAGTCATAGTATAATAAGGCAAAAAAGGCGGAAAAAAACCTCATAGTATAGTAAGGCAAAAAAAAGTCAAAAAACGTCATAGTATAGTAAGGCAAAAAGTGTCAAAAAACATCATAGTATAGTATGGCAAAAAAAAATTCAACAAACGTCACAGTATAGTATGGCAAAAAAAAGTCATAGTATGATAAGGCATAAAAACGGAAAAAAACGTCATAGTATAGTAAGGCAAAAAAACGGAAAAAAAGTTTGAGCAGAACTGAAGTGGTTTAAGAGATGTACGCAAAAAAAAAGCGAAAAAAAAATATTGATATATGATGATTCTATAGCATTTTCTTTGTGTGTCGTTTTTTGGACGCGAGGAACCCCAGGGGTACAAAATATGTTACCAGTGTATTATAGACCTGTAACAGTAACTGACATTAGATTTTAAAAATATGTAAAAAAAGAAACTTTCTTGCAGAAATCCATACCTTCAGCTGTAACACAGCCAAAATGATCAGCAAATCAAAAAAGAAAAGTGAAGAAAATGTCCAAAAAAGGACAGAGGGACCCCTGTGGGTTAATAAATCCCATGAACCGCTATTTAAATTACCACTATTATGTTTTTTTCTGTGCTAAATTTAACATTACTGGGGAGGAGAGCAACACGACTAGAAGTGACAGCGAGAGAGGGCTAGTAGCTTCTCCTCTCCTCTTTCTCAGCGGAGACCGTCACAACTTCATTCACTCTTTTAACAAATCAAAAAAAAAGCAACAAAGGAAGCAGTAAATGGACTTACAAATTTAAGACCTAACTAAATGTAATTTAAGACCTAACATGCGGCTAATGTAAAGCTAGCGGAGCTTGGAGAGTTGTTTATCTGGTTGCTAGGCACGCACACACACACGCAGGTCAGGAGCTGCCGTTGCCATGGCAATGTGAAAATCTGCCCAAGCCAGAAGTTTCTTACAGTCTCTATTTTATTCAGATATTCCTTAAAATGAGTGAGTAAGCTCAGTGCACAGACAGAGTGAGATTCTTTTGAAAAAAAAAGACGATTACATTAGGCTGGGCCACAAGATGGAGGATGGACGGCGTTTTATATTGTTCATCAGTGGTGCAAATTTGTAACAAATTTGTTATTAATCACATTATGTAGACCCAAACCATATGTTGTAAACCTGGGGCTGGGGCCTGGTTAGTAATCCAGCCTTGTTCTAGTAGCATCAGTTAATTGTTGGTCTTGCTCCCTTTTTGGGAGTTTTCAACCTTAATAAAAGTCAGAATATCCCCAGCCTGATCCTTTAACCTCCACTGTATACATACATTATGACAGTTATTATGAAGTTTAACAAGACGGGCCATAATAATTTCTGATCAGTCCTTGTGTCTAAATCATTCCATGTGCTGAATTGCAACACATCATCCAAAAAGGAGACAGAGTGATTGAGACTCATATTGAAATCATAGATTTAGTAGATTTTGCATTCAGCGTGTCTTTCAGCCATGGCTTTCCAGGAGTATCTTGCTCCAACTGACCACACAGACACTCAGCAGACATACAGTACACCCAGTCACTGTAGGATCTGGGTGGTGCACTTTATTAGTTTGAGCTGTGTGCCAGTTTGCTGTCAGGAGACTGACGCAGAGGCCAAGGCAAAGCTCTGAGTCCACCATGGCTCTCTGCCTTGTTGTTTGAACATCAGCCTCTCAGTTTACACAGAGCCATCCAAAAGCCCCTGAGAGACACCAAACCAGTTTGTAAATTATACGGAAACTTGGCTTTGGTTCAGTTATAAATCAAATTATATGCAAAGTTGATGACCCGTTCACGGTTCACCGGAAAATGGGCCGGCATTGTCTATGAAAGCTGCCTTATTATAAACACTGGAGAATCACAACAGGCTTCGTATGAGACTAACCCTTCAGGGTGTGTGTGATGTCACTGCGAAGAGGGGAGGTTTTCCCGTATGCATTTTCATAACAGACAAAATTGTGATGAATGAATGCGCTGAGCTCCCTTTCCCAAGCACAAGGATCGGTTTTGCATGATGCATATATATTGGTTCATTATCACTAAGTCACCTGTGCTCTGTATTAGCTCTCTCAGCCTATGAGAACATTGGATTCTGAAATTGAACAATATATAGATGATCACGTCCTTTCCCCCAATAAGACTGGAGGGGTTCTTGATATCAGCATATCCTGGCCGCTCCTTATCCTGCTGTGATGATTTCCAGCCATTCATCCTCTTCAAAGAAGCTCCCCTCCACCTTTGACTCCTCGTTGAGTCGCTGACATTACCATCTGTGATTATCTGATTATACTATGATGCAGCATATTAGCCATGCAGTGTTTGTGTTGCAAATGAAAAAGTTGTCAAAGTTTGTTGGAGATGAAAGTGCTTCGTTTTTCAACTCATCTTTTATCTCTTCCCCAGTCAAAGCCCAGCTTCCATGGGGCAGTGGCAAATGAAGGCGCAATAAGGCTCAGTCCGAGAAGACATTACCGTGTTTTCATTTGGATCTGTTTGAAGTTCCAGCCTCTGGTGATTTGGACATTATTTCATGTCCATCATCAAAAAGACATCAAACAAAATGTTGCATTCAAAATCAGATCACAGAGTCTGGGCCAAAATGCGGTGTGTGTGCGCATCTGTGTGCGTGTGCTGAATGCATGCAACCTATGTATATACTCTGCACCCAAAAGAGAGGTATTTTTTCCTCATGAAATATCCCAAACTTTTCTCAAAGCTGGAATGGGTGTTGTGTATACAGAATCAGCTTTTTGACCTGCTCCACCAAGGTCTTGCTTGAAAATATATAATAAAAACATTATTATGAAAATGAAAAGGTGTTCTTACAGACAATGTTTATATTCTTGGATAGAAATCTTTTCTTTAGCTAGCGCAGGAACTATGCATAATTACATTAGCACAGCCACAATGCAGAAGGAGTATTATATTTCCTCAGGGCCTCTGTAAATGTACAGCTTACATTCCTCTACATTTCACTCTGCAGCAGGAAGATAAAGAACATCTGAATCGCTCCTGCTCTGCTGCCACCGTCCCACTGAAAAACACTGCACTGCCTTGGCTGATCCGACTTCTCTGTGTGCATTTTAAAGCTCTAGTAAAGACCCAGAATTCCTGCCTGGAGAAACAGCAAAACAAGGAGAAGTCAGGTTTCCTCACATTTTTATAGCTTGTGGCACATAATGGATAAATTACTTATAGGCTGTGTTATGGATGTAAATGTGTGAGCATGTGTTGTTGAGGAAAAGCCTGCACAAACCAATACAGTAACCACAAAATGTTGCTCCGAAAGATCCTGCTGTGCTGTTGAAATTAGCTGCTTCGTTGCATAACTTTCCGATGTAATTATTGCAATTTAACCGCGCTGCAAAATATTGTACGTTTAGCCTCATGACATTTCCAGTTTGTTGTTTTAATGCTTGTTAGGATATCACCACAACTAGCCCCCGTCCAACAGAGGGCTGTTTAAAAAGAAATATGGGCTTCCTGCTTGACTTCCACAAAGAGGTCTATTATGAAAGATTAAGACTCTAGGCTTAAAATATGCTTGTGAGTCCTCGTTTGAGTCCGGCTGAGAAGGGCTTAATATCATTTTTTCCCTGTGTGTGTGTGTGTGTGTGTGTGCATATATGTGTGTGAGTGTGTGTGCGTGCGGAGAGAGTCAGAGGAGAAAGTGAGAGAAAGAGAAAGGGAGAGATTGTGAGACAGACGGGGAGCGGCAGCAGTCTAACATGTCAGAAACGATCCGAGTCTGAGCCCCGCAGTTGTAAAACTGTCATACCTCGTAGGAAACACCAGCAGTGACCTCAGAGTTGGTCTAAGGTAGCCTGTCACACCCATTATACAGTAAACACTCAACAGAGGCCCATGTTTTTGTTGGGTTGTCTCTGTTAAAATAATAGCAATGCATTCCTCTGAGACACAAACACAACATATGACTGCTATTAGTCAAAAAGCTCCAGAGAGGAATTTTCCTACATTTAAGCAATTGGTCCCACAGTTTTTAGCCATTTGAGTCAAAATGTAATGATTGTAATTTAAAAAAAAAAAAAAGCAGGACTGGGAGAGAGAAAAAAAAGGTATGTGAATATGTGACTAAACTCCAGTCAAGCATGTCCGACTTTACTTCAAACATGTGAGAAACACACTTGAATATAAAACATGCTCATTTTTTGTTGTATGTCCCACTTCAAAGTGCCTTTTGATATGTCAATTTAGAGACAGTATTGTCACAGACAGCTTTGAAAGAAAAATCCTTCATAAAAAAGACAGATTTCTTATCTTTTTTCTCTCCCTCACTGAAACATGTATAACATTGGATATAAATGCTTCAAGAAAAAGCCTTGTCCTGGTTTTATTCAGTGGAATTCAATTGCAGATCATTCACACAGATGTTTTCCATATATCTCTGAAACTGTATAGCCATTATTTACATAAAATCCCCACCATTACACAAACACATCTGTACCTATTTTGCATCTCTGATTTATTACAAAAAAAAGGGACAGAAAATGACAAAATGATAAAATGAGGCAGTTCTGCTTTTTATTTTTTTTGTAAAATTCTGCTGCAAATTAAAAGTACAGAAGCAGGGTATCAGACATTTTCAGAGTGACAGTGTAGCCATGTCAGTGTGAACTTCTTTTGTTGCCACTGTTGGATCACTGAGAACATTTATAGCATTAAACAGCAGGATGTCTTTGACTAATGCTTTATTTAAAAGGCTTTTATTCACAGCTAATTTACTTACAGTTGCTATAATCACTCACCCAGGATGTACTGAGCCTTGTCTGAATGTGGAATACAGTGGTACAGTAGCATGTGGAGATAATTATGAGGCTAAGATAATCAATGTCATGCTTGAAGTTGCATTCAAAAGATGCCCATAGCAATGTTTTCTTGGGCCATTGGTTTGAAAATCAAAGTGACAGGTTAAGAAAAAAAAGGGAAAGAAAGAAAGAAAGAACGAAAGAAAGAATGAAAGAACGAAAGAACGAAAGAAAGAATGAAAGAAAGACAGTTGAATAAAAGTTTGGCTTCAGCTTGGCAACTGCAGAGCTGTGATGCACTGAGCTGCTACACATGGTGACATATTTTATTATTGCTTTCTTGTAGACACTAAATGACCTTTACTACAGACTACATCAACAAAGGTTCATATTTCGTCAAAATATTTGGTTTAGAAGTTAAGACAGGCGCACATGCTCCAAACCACCCACAAACACATGGAAACAAAAAAAAACTGGGACAAAAGAACTGAAATGTTTAATTGTGACATTTGTTTTGGGAAGATTTTTGCTATGTAAACTCACTGACAGTTTAAAAAAAAAAAAAAAAAGCTTTTTTTGTTGTCTTTTATTAGAAATGGTTTTCTTCAGACTCTCTGCACTACACTACACAGAATAGGCTTTACTTTGATGGCCTGGGGAAAAAAACACTTGACACTTTTATAGAGGTGTAGATCAAATTTCAGAAAGAAGCTCCTCAGCTGTTTCAACTTCTTACTATCAATGTGCCCTGAAGCAAGGCACCTTTCTGAGGGAGTAGAGTCCCCAGACATGAGGTGCGTCACTTCCTTTTCTGCAACAAAAGTAGAAAATACTTTTACAGTTAATTCACCAGTGTCTTCTGTTCAGAATAAGAATTTCTATTAAAAAAATGAAAATCCAACTTAATGCTAATATTAAATGTTAGTCAGCTGATGTGCTGTTGAGAATTAGCTTGTTGTATAAGGTGATCTTGTGGTTGTAAATGAAGTAACTGTACTTTTTTCCTATATTTTGTGTATGTATTTTGAAGACAGTATGAGTTTAGGGGCATGTGATACTGATAATAACAAGACATGGTTTATATTTTCAGCTTTATTCCAGAGGATATATTATATTAGAATCTGTTTCACATGGTTTGAGAGGACTAATATAAAATACTAGCTTCTCCAACAGGCTATTATCACCTGCATTTTATGTAATGGCAACAAGAATGTATCTTTTTTGGGTCATTTAGCAGAATATTCCTTCCACAGCTAACACATTCTTGGAAAAATAAGCTAGTTCTGTACCTAAAAAAAAAAAAAGAAATCATTATTTTAACACAAAAGTCTTGAGCAGAAAAACATTAAAAAAAAAGCTACTTGAAGTGCGGAGCCTCATGTCCCCAGACATGAGCTCCACAGTTGAACCCTCTTGATCTTTCTTCCAACTGCTCCCTAGTTTTTCCTGGTTGTGAACGACTGTATGAATGTAAATCAAAACTCCTAGTAAGAAGCATGCACACTCACTCAGACTTTCTAGACTTCCTGGACAGAAAACATTTAAAAAGGTAAGAATTGTAATAATGCAAAATAAATAATAAATACAGGAGCAAATATCTGCTTCTGTTTTTCTTCTTTTTTTTTTCATTTGGGCAATGTAAGAAAGAGAAGCCATATTCAGAGGTCGACAGGAGAAAAACTGATATGATATTTTATAGAGTAACTCTGAGCTGCAGCTCTGTGTTCTCAGTTCTGTGAGAGATCAAACTAAAAAAGCTCGAGGCAGAGCAAGAAATCTTCAAGTTTTCACCTCACACCTCCATACCTCTTTAACATTTCGTCTAAGGAGAGCACAATATAACACTTTCTCCTGCCCTGGTCACATTGTACTTTTTTCTCCCAGGAAAAAAAAAACTTCTTGAGGTGTTGTATTTTAAATGATAAGCTGCATTTCAGCAACCTACATCTTCACCTTTGCCAGAGCAAAAAGGCCAAGAAGGGTCTTTTCAGTAAATGCATAAAAGGAAAATCCCCCACTGTGGGCCTTTTCTTATCACTTTGCTTTTTTCTAAATCGAGAAAGGTCTTGACTCAAGACTGCTTTAAGAGTGCTGAGAAAGTTCTCTGTATTGTGACGTTAACTGAATGAAACGTTGTGGGAGAACACAGCAATGGCAATAGTTTTTCTCTTTGGGTGTATACCCATAAAAATTAAGATAAATATACAGCATGTGGCCTTGAGAGTGAGTCGTTTTCTCTGAGGTCTAAGAAGCAATGAACCTCTTCTAACAATGCTGAATCAAAATATGGCTTTCTGCCTAATATAGCAAAAAAGGGAATATTATACATGATGTGCAAAATTGTGTGATGGTGAAGCTTTTGCTGCTTTAGGGGTGGCAATGTCAGTTCATCCACTAATTCAGTACGGACTAAAATGTCTACTACTATTGGATGAATCGTCATTACATTTTGTACAGAGGTTCATGGTCCCCACAGGATGTATTACTTTGATGATCCCCTGACTTTTCGTCTAGCACCAGCATGAGGTCAAAGTTTTTACAAAAAAAAATTGTAGTTCAGCATCTACTTAATGGATTGGTGCTAGCATTGCATTACTTATATTACACTGCCTTACAAAGACAGAAATCAGTAACTACAGAAAAGCTAATGTTGAGAAATGTTGAGATCAAAAAAACAAAACAAAAAAAACACAAAATAATTGTGTCTTACTAACCAATTGAAATGGATGTAAAAAAATTTGTACATTTAAATATGTGACTTAAAAGTAGTTTAACCACACAAAATTGTGAATTTTACTAGAGTCAGAAGCTAAGGTAGCTACTCTGCTAAGCTAACATAAGGCTGGTTACCATATTAGCAGAACTAGTTTTTATCTCCATGAGTGGATTCAGCTGCTTTTTAGGAATGACAAAATACATTACCAAGATGTTAGTTCATCAAAATCGATGTATTTTAACTGCAGGAAACAGCTAGTAGTGAAAAACGTAAGTAAATTTAGCTGCAGTCAAGGTTAGCTGTTGCTAGCTCTCATATTTGCTGTCTTTAGCTGTTTAGTCTGCAACTGTGTTTTGTTGTAGCTACATTTAACAGGATTTTTTCTTTGAAATTACACATTTCTATGTAATAATTTTTTTTAATTATTTAATGTAAATCTGAAATAAATGTCTTTAATAATTTGCTTTGTACAGCTTCACAGTCTCCACATGATGAAACTAATGATGATAATCCACTGATTCTTCTTCTGGCACCACCATGAGGTTGGCATTTGTGGTTTCTAGTGAAATATCACAACTATTATTGGATGGACTGAAATTTTGAGCCCCTATCTGAACAAATGTATTATTTTTGTGATTCCTTTACTTTCCACCTTGTGCTATCATCAGGTTAAAATTCTAATTTGTTCAATATTTTGGTTTATGACAAATTCAATCAAACTATCAGTAGTCTTAGATGCGTTTTGTGTTTAGTGCTAATTAGCAAATGTTTGCTAACACGCCAAACTCAGATGATGACAGGGTAAAAATTATACCTGCTAAACATCATCATGCATTGCCTTTGGGAGCATGTTAACATACTGACATTAGCATTTAGTGCTAATAATAATATAGAATAAACTACAATAAAAAAATAATTAAAATAAACACTTAATGTGTTAATGGTGCATTTTAAGGAGGTATATTTGATGACTTTGGAGGTTGCTATGATCTTTTTCCTATTAAAAGTATATCTGTATTTTGTCCTCACATCCAAACAGCTAAAAAAAAAAGTGAAAGAAAAAGAATGAATAGTGCTAAAGGATTGTTCTTGACCCTCCCTTGATTTTCAAACGGCATTTCTTGTTTTCCCTGGTGACTTTTTTGGGGGGTAACTGTCATTTAATGCACCGTTAAAAGGCTGCAGCTGGAAAAGTGAGCAGGAACATTTTTAACAACCTCACAAAGCCCCTAAAGCCTAAACCCAGAGCTGTCTCTGACCACCTCACGCACAAGAGGAAGCCGTCCCTCAAACCACAGACTCCAAATGCTACATGTCAATCTTCCACATCGGGCAGATGCAATGGTCATTTCACTTTCATTGTTCTGACCCTGCCTATCGGGCATTGATTTTGAAATCATCTCCTGACCACGGTTGAATTGTGCTAAGCATAATTCAAATTTGGACATGGGTGTGTGAGATATGCTGGAGACCTTGAGGGCTTTCAGGAAAAATGGGGAGGACAGGTCTTGTGTTTTCATTTATTTCCAGAGGGGGGAAAGAGGGATCTGTCCTACATGTACTTGGCATATATTTCCTGGAGGAACTGCAAATCTTGTAGGAGAAGTCATAGTCAAAAAAGATTAATTTCATCATAAAGTGGATATACAGCCAGGCTGCGTCCTGAAGTTGTACTGTTCAATAATGTATGTGTCTGAAAAAAAATGTTCCCGAAGAAAAAAAGAATGATTTCTATTACCTGTCCTTGGGTATGATAGCACATGTAATCAGTCTCTAGGACACCGGTCCATAGAATTAAAGACACAGAGGAAATATTGTGAATGAAACATGCACACATTCACACAACTTAGTAAGAAAAATTGTTTTAAGTGTGTGAGTTATCAAAGCAGACAACTGGGTAAATGGCACAACAAGGGGTGCCAGTGCTCATATTAGATCCAGGGCCCTGGGGTATCATTGTGTGTTATGAGTTCAACATTAATTGCTGCCTTTGGGAACGTTTGCTCTTGACGTAATTACTTGTCAGAGGGATCCCTGACTCTCGATGAAGCATGAGCTGCAGAGGAACATGTTTTGTGACAAATAATTCAGTTTTTTAACAAGACAGAGCTGATTCCCAACACAATAAAGAGCAAATGTGTCCCTCTGTTTCTGGTATTATTGCAGTAATTGCAGCTTCAGCATAGGCTTGGCCAAAAAAAAGAAAATCATACTAACATCAATGTGCCATAAATTGCTGTATTATAGAGCTGAATCAATCAGTTAATTATTGACAGAAAAATATTTGGCAACAATTTTAGTCAGAGATGAATCAATTTAATCAATTTTCAAATAAATATGCCAAACATGCTTGAGTCTCATTTTCTCATTTGTGAATATTTGCTGCTTTATTTCTCTCATGTGATTGTAAGTACATTGAACATCTTTGAGACAAAACAAGATGTGAAGATTTCACTTTCGGATTTCAAAAATGATGGCGAGCATTTTTCAGTTTTGTGACATTTTATTGGCCAAAAAAATGAATGAATTAAAAATATTAAAAAAAAATAATGATAATTAGCGCATAGATAATTAATATAAATTGCAGCCCTGCTATATTTTCACATCACATGCTATGTGTTTAATGTGTGACTTTTCTAAAATGGACCTAAAAAGGGTTTGATCTTAGATTTCACTGTCCCTTTCCACATGTATTGCTCTGCCTGACCATTTGACATGCATGCACACCCACATCAACACTCTGAAACAGGCAGTCATACGCACACACCATACACACACCCAGGCACACATGCCCTGTTGGACTTTGAAGCCTTGCGACCGTCATGTCCATCTTTTCAAACACTGTCCAGACAGGAGAAAAACCTTGGCCATCAGCTCTCCTCTCTGAACCTGTCCATCACTGTCACTCTGGATCAGTGGTGCAGAACTCATCCTTCCTCTCCCGCTGGTCCCCGCTGGACTAGACTTGCTCAGTCTAGCCCCTCATATCGCTGTCAGGAGTCCCAACTGACAGCCTGCTGGTGCAGCTGATTCCAGTTTGTTGGCGCTGCTATGGGCCAAAGCCACCAATCTGTGCTTTGACAGTGGGTGGCCGTCTGGTAAGGAAAGGCTTTGATAGGTACAATGATGGAGTTATTCATATGGGCATCTTAACACCCCAAAAGCACTATCATATGCATGAAATCGCAACGTGTTGGAATGGCAATCCCTGACTTTGACGTGAGAATGCTCAAGTCCTGCAGTTCACAGGCAGAGGTGGCGATGTGGGTAAAACACGCACACATGCTGCATCGTCTCAAATGCTCAACCAGACCGGATGTCACACCAGTCCTGCGTCTGTGAATGAGCACAGGCCTTTTCTTTCTCTCTCGCTCTCTGCACCACATGTGTGAATTCTATCGTAATGGCTGGGGTTTCCAGAGAACTCTGGATCTTTCAAACAAACCACAACAGGCGGTAAAACCCAGCTTCTCAACCTCCCACAGAGACAGGGACAGTCAGTGGAGAAGTGAGAGTGGGGATTGGAATTTAATTACAGCCTTAAAACCCTCAGAGTCCAATATGAGAGAGAGGGATGAGACATAAATCTACAGGGGTGCCTTTGTTTGTACGGTGGCTACAACAAGAAAATCATTCAAAACCCACTGCGGAGACACTGAAGTCTGTGGAACAGCAGTTCAAAGTTTGATGGATGAACAACTAGGCTTTCAAAGACTGACATTCACTCATTCACTCCAGCTTTCTTTAATTAAAGTGTCCATTCTTGTTCTGTAATGGAAAACTGTGCTTCAGTAACTGCCTGAAAATAACTAAGACAAATATAGATTTGATTACATATCCTGGAAAGCATGTCAGTCGATATATTTGACTATATCTTTTTTAAAAATATGGTAAAATTTCAACAACTGACAAAGAAAGAAAAAGATAATTATTTCAACTGTTTTCCATCCAGAGAATCACCAGGGACTTCACTGATTAACTATTGAAAAGGTTTACTAAACTATCTGTGTCTTGCAATACATCACGTTAGGAGCTGAGATTCATGGCTAAAATCAATCTGTCTTTTTCCACATTGCTGACCATAAACGCAATGCCCCTGTGTCTAAGTAAAGGAACATGGATGTACTATTACAAGGGAACCTATGGCCTTATGATTGGATTCAAAGCTGCTTTGGCCGACACATCAAGGGAATTTTCTGGGCTGCAGATTGGCCAGACTGGCGGCAGAGCATAGAATCTGCAGAGTGAGTTAAAAGTCACAGGCCTGCTCCCAATCCATTGTATTTCAGCCAGGGTGGGGCACTGAGGATGAAAACCAGATTGGGTGCTCCACATACTGCTCCACATACAGCATGAAGAATAAGGTTTGAAGGGACGCTTTCTGTCTCCCTCTCCTTCACGTTTGTAACAGAGACACAGCGAGGAAGTGTTGTTTTAGGATTTCACTGGACTCTGCTCTGATAGGTGTGACAGGGAACACTGAAGGGTTAGATTCACAGTCGTGTGCACTGCAGTGTAACTCAGAGAAAGAGAAAGAGCAAAAAAAAAAAAAAATCAGCCTTGTGGCTCTGCGAGAGGCTGTCAGGGGGTGGGGCACCCTCTAGTGCAGAAATCCAGATGTAGGTCACTGCCAAAAAATTCCAAAATCCTGATGTTCTGGCCAACAACGAGGCTACAAAACCTTCTCCATGTAAATAACGTCAGCAAACCACCCCCTACAATCCCTTCCATAAAGAATCTGGAGACATTTAAGCTGAGACAGCCATGAGAATACAAACCGCATGTCTTCTTCTGTTAGGGTTCCTTAAATCACCTCAGCTCTGCTAAAACAAAATATCAGCATGCAATTTGACAGGGACACATCAGGCATTGGATGTGGGGGTATGATGTTTTTAGAGCTTATACAGGCAAGACTTTGGGATGTCAGCCATGATTGTTTTTGGCATCAATATCATGCTAATAAACCTTTTCAAACTGACTAGGTTTGCTCAACAAATTGCTAAAAAATATTGCTGTCATTTTGTTTGTCTGAACAGAAGTCTCTTAGTCATCTATTTGAGGAACTGAATAGATTCATGTGCTGAACTTTCCACTGATATAACTGGCTTTGTTCCAGGTCTTGACAGAAAGGTCTCAATCCTCTGCGTTTGAACTAAGAGGATGAGCCTGGTATGAGAGAATGCCATGCATATAGTGGGAAAGCTACATGGAGAATCTCTGGCTAAGAAAGCATATGTGAATTCTTTGTGCACTACCAAAAAAAAAAAAAAAAAAAAAAAAAAAAAAAGAGGAGGATTGTTCACACAAAA
>NW_019525088.1:14257-43189 GCF_002814215.2 Seriola lalandi dorsalis
TTTTTTTTTTTTTTTTGTAATTTGGGTGAACTGATCCTTTAAATACAGATGATATATAATTGTTATCATTATCAAAAATGAGCAAAAAACATAGGTCGTATAACTGGTCTACGCAAATACCATTTTACAAACTACTTGAGTTAATTATGGGCAGAGAGACTTCTCTTAGTATGTTTGCATAACATTATGGCTACGCACTGTTTTCCCCTCCTTGATGAAAATACCCTGTGAACTCAGCTCTAAACAAAGTGTAAAGGGCTGGCAGTCCTTTGGCTTGCAGACATGTATGAACTGTGGCATGTCAACATGACTGGTTGTATTTATCCCGGCACAGGTTGCGACTGACCAGCCACGCAAGACGGCTGTACCAGTCACTAAGGTTAATTAACTATCTGGAAACTATTTTGGCCCTGCCAAGTTTGTGTCACTTCAGGTATGTCTCCATTTAATGTCTTCCGCTCTAAGTATATGTGGCTGGCACAGGCTCAGAGTGCTTTTCCTTTGTAAGGAATTATAATGACAGGACAGAGAATGCAGTAATATGGGCACAGACTCAAAAAGGGTTCAGTCACACGTTCCCAAAAGAACTGTGTGTTTTGCCAAAAAATGACATTGCGAACATTAAAATGACAAAGACCTTCATCTCTTTTGCATTAGTATTTTTATCCAATCTTTACCCTGCTCAACCTCTCTGCTTCCCTAGGTCCTGCTCTTTGCTTTTGTAGGGCAGAACAGTGCACAGTGGAGATTGTACTATCCTGTCAGTGGGTTGGTTTTAAAAGAAGTTTGGTATTTGGGTGAAAAGCCGGGATATTTGTTCTCTTTTGTAAAGCAGACATAATTGCTGTAGCTTACTCTAGCTACTGTAGACACTGTTAAAGTGCTTCTTGGTGCCTTTTCTCGTTGCCTCACTCTTATTTATTTGGTGCACTGGCATAATCAAATGCTTCACGAAACACAGTTGTCATATGGTTGCATTGCAATGCTTGTACCTGCGATGCACGGATCTTATCTCTTCTGTTTGAGACACTGTTATTGCAGCACAATTCATCAGGGGACATCAAAGCCTCTGTTCTCTATGTAAAACAGCGGATGGCTCTCGGCAGCTTCAAATCTGTAGCACAGTCAATTGCCACTTGAGGATGGATCCGGGATATCTGCCACACAACAAAACGTATGAGCATGTCAAATGTATCTGCAGATACATTGATGCTCTGCAAAAAAAATGAATTCAACATAATTACATTAAATGAAGAGAAGTGCATTAAACATGTCTTTGTGAGTAAAGCCCCTTCTACTGTATGTCACCTGTCATCTTATCTGTGTGTGCCTCTGTAAAGGGAAAAGGCAATTTGGAATTGTATATATATATATATATATATATATATAATGTATATCATGCAGTTTTTCAGTATAATGCAGTATTTCATTTTTCACCTTGGTATGAAATTACTGATTAACTGCATTTATTATTCACACTTTTCAGGTCTAACATTCCATGAAACATTCAAATGCAAATGGCAGTGCCTTTAACATTACAGTAAAGGAGTATATGATCTTTATAGTCAAGGATTTACTAAATAAACAGCCTAACCTTCTGTATTTATGCAGGGTTTTTGACATTCAAACTAACATCCAGGAATAACTGGAGCTACAGAGAGATAGAAATCAAAGAAAAAGCCCTATGTTGTTTTGCTTTCTGTGAAATAATTTAAACATTCAATTGTGAGCGCGTGTGAGCAGAGTTAGGAGGGCAAATAAATTCGGGTACATGGGCGGAACTGGATTATTGCCAACAAGTTCAAATTGAAGACTATTTTTGCATTGTTCACAGTGAGTGATTGCTGAGTGTGAGGCATTAGTTATGCTGACTGCAGAGCCATAAATAATATTTTACTGTGGTGAGGATGTGTGTGTCTGTTAGCGTCACATCTGGGTTTTAATTCTCAGAGAAAAATCCCATATCTGCATGATCCTACTAACGCAAGCCATCTGAAGAGAATACAGATGAGAGATGGTCCCTCCATTCTCCCAGAACCTCCTTCAACAACAGTGCATGGCAACACACAGCGACCTTGGCTGGTTAAACATTCCTCTCTGGTCTGTATTTTGAAAACCCAGCCTTCACTGTGTTCCTATAGTGTGTATGTACTGAGCACCTACAAAGGTGCTGGACTGTGAAAAGGGATTTGAAATGAAATATTTTAATAGTGGAGTGGTTTGTACTGCTTCTGTAGAGGCTTGTTTGTGGATTGATGTGCACACATGATTATGATGGTGAGGATATGCATGTGCATGTGTTTGATGATCAATATGATTTCATTGCACATGGCCTTTGGGATTTATTATCACTCATTTTAATGAGGTAGCAAGTGATAGGGCGACAAGATCACTAAGAGTAATGTTCCACTGGGAGAGTGCAAAGACCGCCACCAGATGGTTTGGTTGGGAATGACTGGAATATTAAAAAGGCTTTACAAACAGAATCGTTTTACTCGGAAGGTTAGGTAGCATAATTTCTGCCATGTTTACAGAAATAGACTTGAAACAGCCTATTAGGGGGTTTGAGCCCAAAAAAGGAAAGCAAAACGGATGATATAGCACACTCCAGACCTCAGCACATACTCAGTTAAACACATAGTGATTTATATACAGTATTAATGAACATAACTCTTTCCCGTGATTGCCACAGCGGACTTATATTTTCAAGAAAATAATGTTATTTAAGGGTCTCTGTTGTGGGCATGCTAAATGTCTGCATCATAACATTTCACATTGCAGTGGTGAAGATATACAGTATCATGTGGGCCAGACTGATCCCTGGTTTAATTTCATAGCAAATTGTTGGCTCTTTGAAGCCTTCAGTTGCCACATGGTGACACTGGAAATGGTCTATTTAATACCTGTTATATTGTCACTAGACCCACTAGTCCTTCAGCTGCCTGAAGCCCCATGTGAGACTGGAGAGGAACAAAGGGAATATGAATTAAGTCTGTAACTGAGCTGGCCCCTGGCATACGTCTGAATTCAGCAGTGCTTTATGAGCCTTTCATCTGATTCCGGTCTGATAATTCTTGGTCTTAATTACAACGGTAGCAGGCAGACCTAGGCTACAAAAAGATGTTGAACATAGGAAGCAGAGCTATCAGGAGAGTTAAAAAAAAAACCTGAGATGAGCTGAGAATACCACTCCCACATTCTTGATTTATAAAGGGAAAGTTGGAGTCAAGCTGAATACTGAAAGATCAGAAAGTACTCCTGGAATCGGCAATGTCTTGAGCAGTATGTGTGAGAAGCCTGTGCAGACGTCTCAGCTCTGATTTTAAGCTGTTTAACAAGCCATTCCCTGCTGAACACAGGTACCTAAGGCCAGAACTGTCTCTCATGTCCAAGACTAAATCTAGAGCTATTTGAAAACTGTAATAATGTGAATGGAGTTTAAGTCCAGACACAGTCACATCTTATTAGAGCGGACACAGTGCATGGACTACAGGATCGCAATGGCTAAATATTTAGAGCAGAGGCAGCAGTCGTTTTATTTGCATGAAACACATAACCACAGTCTGCTGTGCTGATGCCAAAAAGCCATTTAATCAGCACTCAGAAAACTAAGAAGCGGAAAAACAGAACAATATAAACTTTAGAAACTGAGCTGTCACATTTGTAGAAACTTGACTGATAAGGCTAATAGTTAAAAATATAGAAAGGCATGCTAAAGATTCAAAATAAGCAGCAGCTGCCAGAGTAACTTGTGCACTACTGAGAATAGACACAGAGTAAAGGTTAAGTCAAAAACCTTTCCAAGATCAACTTGATATGACTACTGTCATCTGTACTGTCATTTTCAATTTGACCCATCTCTTGAATGCTCTACAAAAACCAGCCAACAAACCACTTAACCTATAGCTGGTCTAATTGAGTTGTACATTTAGATACCATGGAATTTTTCTGGTAGCACCATGAAGAGCTGTCAGCCAGCTTTTATCCACATTGGTAAGAAATGTTCAAGGACACTTGGGACAGCAAAATATTGCTATGAGTCACCGAGACTGAAAGCTTTTGCACAGCAAGCAAGAGTGCAGCCAAAAAGAAAAAAAAAGGACGAAAAAAAAAAAAAAACTTCAAACAGATTGATGAAACATCATCAAAATGAAAGTTCCCCCTCAGCATGCTCATCCCTGCTCTCACAGACATTATAGGCACTCCAAAAGCTGCTGTCTGTGGAGCTGACAAGCAGTGCCAGGTCAGGTGGGGTGTTTGATCTCAGTCGTAATCAGTGCGATGCTCTTAATTGATACAGGTATGTCCCCGACTGCTGCAGGTCCAGGTGAATGCTTTTGATTCACGCTCCCTGAGGTAAACCTGTCCCTGGGAGGTGCTTCTGTCTACCTGTCAGCTCCGTCCCTGAGGCGAAATCAAACATCTAAGACTGCCGAGTCAGAAGTACAGGCTACAGATATTTCTACAGGACCATACCAGCGTTTTTTGCACATTGCCCATTTACTGTAAATTATGTATATTCTACGCTACCGCCTACACCCACATTTTCCCCAAAGCATAAAACAGCTTTTTAGATGGATCAATGTATTTTTAGCTATTGTTCACTGTTTGAAGTTAATTCCACTTGAAAATGAACTTCAAGAGAATCTCTTACCACAAATATTCTTTTTCAATAATAATGTGTCATTGTGTTTTAGTAGTCAGTCATGGCAGCTGAGATGCATGCTGCATGGGTTGCTCTGAAGCATATTCCAGGTGGCGCATTCAACTGCTGGTGGGAACGCTCTGATTCAACCCTGATAGAGACAAACATTTTGCAAGCATAGACATACTTCTGTTATTTTCCTTTTTCCAAATCAACTCAGTAGATGGCTCCCACGGTGACTGCCCACTGCTTCTACATAGTTAGAATAACTCCAATGCAGGAGATAATCTTTATCAAGCATCAATAAAATGCAACATCATATTATCTTTTTTTTTTATTTTAGTCTATCAAAGTTTTATCGTTGAATAAAACTTTTTTTCATAAAAAAGATATCATAAAAAGTATGTCCTAGAACATGTGGTACATCGTACAGCTCACGCACAAATTGATGTATTTCTGAGTAATCTAACCTCTCCTGACAGCAACAATATGGAGTACATATGGGGTATGTATATGGGGTATGCTTAGCTAAAACATGTAGTGACTCTAAAGTCTATGAACTTGGTTTTAAAGGGCTAAAGCTCCATTTAGTGATTTATGAGTACCAGGGGGCAACATAAATACAGCTCTTAAGCAATATCTGCTTGTCCCGTTGTTATGGCAAACATGTAAGCAAACAATTACCTACTCACTGTTCAAATCCAGCTTACTCTCAGCAATATCGGCATCCAACCTGACAAATGCAAGTTCAGTATTCTCTCACTTCTCAGCTATGGCTTTTGTCCACAGGCTGCTGTGAAAAACATCTGGGTTTTCAGCTTGCTAGATGCTCAGTTTTCTTCACCAGTACTAGTTTACATCAGCTCTCTGCCATTTCATTCTGGCAATCAGCGTGCAGCCCTATAGTCTGGAAACAGCTGCTCATGGTTTTAAAACATAGGGTTTGTTGAGAACGTATACAGTCTACATGCAGACCAGAAAACCAAAATCAAGAGCTAAAAATGTCTACAAGCTACAAGCTGCATAGTTGCATCCAATTCCTCAAAATTCTTTTTCATTTCACGTTATTAAAATGTGAAAATTTTGAGCTTTTTGTATTAAAATAGTTGTTGTTTAGCTGCTGACATCCAAGCAAGTCTTGGTCATTGGAGCTCCTTACCAGCGCTTTTCAAAACAACCCAGGCTTTTAAAGTGCATTACCATGCAACCATTAACATAACACTGATGAAGAATAAAGATGAATGAATGTCCATTGTGATGGATTACCTTCCTCAAGCAGGTCTCTGATGCTGATTGTCATACCACTCTGAAATGAAGGGAAACCAGTAGCTGTCTGGGAGGTGGAAAAAATGCATCCATCAATCTAAAAACATACGGACAACAGGTCAAAGGCTGAAAAGTCAAGCAGGCTCGACTTTACAGATGTATGGGGAGGTGTCTGTGGATTTCTACAGCAAAAACTAACCTCTGTGAGAAAGTGGGTCAAAACACCGACGCAGCTATGACCGTGCAGTGTATGAGCCCTGTGGTTGTACCCTTTCATGTAAAACCATACATGAGTCATGACAAGTCGTTTGTCACGGCGATCTTAGACTGCTTAAACCCAGCGCCATAAATGATTGTGACCAGTGTCATGTCTTATCTGTTCTGGCATTACACAGGTTTTACAGCATGACCGCTTAGGTTTAACATTATCATAGGTCATTTACTGCTCTGTTTGCATTGCTTTGAAGGATTTATGCCCGGCCGACTCGCTGTCCAGTATTCATGCAAAAGGGGCTTATGTCGGTCCCAGAAGTGGAAAGATTGGGGATGGAAACAGTTGAGTTGAGGGTAACACTCTTGCAGTTGGGGCGGGGGAGGCAGACATTTAAAAGAGCTTACTGCTGTAGCTTTCACTCTGGCTTTGATTGTCTTCGCTTTGATCTGGTTTGGGGCGGCCATGTTGTGCAGTGTTATCCTCCCATAATCTCTGCCATCTCTGAAACGCTGCAGTGGAAAAGACACTGAGTGGGTTTCTCTGTCTCTGCAGTGCCTTGGCCAATATGTTCACCCCTCACAGTTAGCATGAATCACCTTATCTATGAATAAAAAGCTGGAGAAAAATCTTCTGAGGGAGCAGTGAAAACATCCAAAAAAACACATGGTTCAGTCGGTTGAGGAAGAAAATAATACACTTCTTTGAAATGGAATATACAAGTGTGACACTAGCAAGGTGACCTGGACCACTTTTCCTGCTGTACTTTGTACTTCAACTTCCTCAACTCCCTGCATGCCCTGTTTTGTTAATGAATCAACCCTCTACTTAATCAAATGCAACATTACCTTCCTTTCAGCAACTAGCACTAGTAACTAAAACAGTGTGCAACAGAGAAGCCGGTACGTGCTGTTTTCTAGGGGGGGAATATCGAAGCGCTTGCACTGAAGCAGAACTTCAAAGGGATATTGTGCATCTATCCCAAATTAGCTGTCTGAGCAACTGTCTGAACACTTTGAGACCATCCTCTGTTGGTAAGAATACATTATCTTGTGGTTGTGAAATTATAGGCATTTATGTTGTAGTGCACCACTGAGCCTGCCAAAGAACAAAAAATATAGATATTCCCCGCATGAAGGCACAAAGGAGACCTGGTACAGTGAATAGAAAATGAATAGAGACAAGCCCTCATGGTTTTCAGATCAACATTCCCAGACAGGCGAACAGTATATATATGATACCTCTTGATGCCCAGAGCTCACCCATGCTTCGAGGTAATACAGGAACCTAGATACAAAAACAAGCTTGGCTATAAAGCAAAAGTGGGAAGTGAAGATAAGGTGTTCTGCACACATATATATATAATTCATGTTCCAAGGCAAGTTTTAAACATCTTAATAAAAGCCGATAAAAAAAAACAAAAAACTACATGTTGGTTACAAAATCAAAATGTAGGCCTTTGTAACAGGTCACTTGAGCCTCTTGTCCGGGGTCCAAAGTACATATTCAACAGAAATATATTCGCTGGGAGAGCTGTCATGTGTGTTGACACACACTTGGAAGACCTTCTGCAGTTTGCACATGATTTGTATCACCTGCATGTCATTAAACCATGAGCATTTGCTAGCAGTGTGAGCTACAACAAAGACAGGACCTACATCACACTGAAATATCTGATCGCTCTGCAGCTGAGGACAATATAACACGGTCCTTGGTGCTGTATCTTTTTTTTTTCTTTTTATCTTAATTACATAAACAAATGCATGATTAAAAGTTGTACTGAAGCTCTGCGCCAGCTGTTTGAGGCAAGCTGACACAGCTGTATACATGTGTCTTCGCACACTAAATCAAATGTCCCATTGTGCTCATCTGGAGTGAATTAGGCTCTGGGAGGGAGGGGGACCAAGAGGCTTTGATATACAGAGGAGGAAATGGGTAATGTCCTGGAACCACATGCAATATCCTAATAGGAGCTGGTGACTGATAAGAAGGAGATAACCAGATCATCACTGTCTGTCTGCAACATATAACCTCTTCTCTCTCTTTTTAACTGTCTCACAACCCTGAAATAGTGCTGATATAAACACATTAAGGCATGCACATTAATCAGCTTGCTCTCTTTTTTCATCAGCAACACTATAATACATAGTGTTTAGCAGTGAACGTCTTCATGCAGGCAGTGCCAACCCCACCATGCCCCACCCCTAAAAAACAGGACCGATTTTTAAGCAGAGTGAGTCCAATAAATTTACTCTCCACGTCATCTTAATCTTAAAATAATAGCAGAAAGCTTTCCGTTACAATGTTGTTGGTTTCAATCCCAGCAAGAGGAAGGAACTTTAGGGATCCAGTGACAGCTAGAAGCTCGATAGCTGCAAATAACACACACCCCACTCCCTATAAATTCAGTTGATGTGCTGTGGAGGAAGGCACTTCAGCCCCGACCACTGGAGCAGAGTTGGTCAGTAGCCAACAGAGGAAATCTGTGGTTGTACTAGGCAGCTCCTGTGTGAATGTGTAGCAGGGTGTGTCTGAAATACAGCCACTCTACCCAATATTTCAATTGCCTGGACAAATAAAGGCTTAAAATTGTGTTAAAGTTATAGGATGCTTTACACGAACCATATTTGAACCCAGATTCTTGGTTATAACAGCAAAATCACCACAATTACAGTTGTTGTTGTTGTGATTAAAACTAGTTGAATACATCAGGCTGAAATGATGCAGCACAGTCTATAGTTACAGATCTAAACAGTGCAAATCTGAAAACAGGAAAGATATGCCTTTTCATTCATTCATTTAAGGGCATAAATCATTCCCTTTGAAGCGCAGCCCAGTCTGTTTGCAAGGAACACAAGAAAGGCAATATGGAGAGCAGCTGGTCAGTTGGGATGAACATGACATGCTGTTTGTTGGGAAGAAAACAGAAAGAAAAGGAGAAATGAGGAGATAAAAGAGTGAAAACAGATGAGCGTCACCCTCAATAACTAAAAATATCTCTTCACAGGCTTGCACGCATTTTTTATGAAAACAAAATGAAGCACTATACTTTATTTGCTGAGAGACTGTTGGACAACTGTGGATCCAAAGATTTTTTTTTTTTTTTTAAACATCAACATTTACAGCTCTAACAGGACACAATGGGCTATCACATGTTTGCCCCAAAGAGTGCAACAAATAGACAGTCAGCACACTTACGTCAACCAAATGCAACAACATAATTAGAACATCTGAGCAGAGAACGCAAAACTGAAAACAACCTACTTTAATCAAGAAAAATGACATCAAGTCTCTGTGACTGTGGTCAAAACAAAAAAAAAAAACAACAAAAAAACATCACCATACACAGAAGTGGCACAGGTTTTCTTCACAGATTATGGAGCAGAGATCTGCTGCCCTCTTGTGTAGTGAAGTGTAATAACAGTACACATTGACACACACAGACTAACAATAGACTACACCATTTTTATATCACACTGTGCTATACAGCATCTATCAAGAGTCTCATAACTGAAAACTAAAATGATGATTGGCTCAGATTTCCTGTTGTGAATGTAAATGGGCGAATTACGGAAAAATGTAGTTCAATCATATTCTAAATATTCTGAAGACGTTCATAGCATAATTGTCAGTACTAGACTGAACAGTAGCAGGGAGGTTGGGAATAGAAATAGATATTTAATTTAGGGAATAGATACCACAGTCAATTTGTTTGTCTTGCAAAATCAGTATCTTATTTTAAATTGCCTCTAAAAATATATTTCTTTTGAATAACCTGTTTTAAATCAATCGTGTTTTTTCTCTTTTATATTGCTTTTGACAATGTATTTTTCATTCTAAGCCTGTTTTTTAACCTTACTGAACTTGGGTAAATTTGGCAGCATCTGTGTATTTTTCTGTCTTTTTTCATTTTGTCCTTTAGTAATCTCTGATTTTGATAAGTGCTTTATAAATAAACTTTATTATTATTATTGTAGGCTGGACATTTCCAACCTTGAGATTGAATTTAATTTAAAAAAATGAATTATATAATATTCCTTTATAATGCAATTCAAAGGTGAGAATACACACCTAAACCTAACTGAGGAATATTGTACCAACCACTAGCCTCAGTGGTAGGGTACCACAGAGGAGATATATGCACTAAGCTACAGAGTAAGACTGCAATCAAACCGAAAACACAAATCATCAGACACCTTATCAAAATATGACAGCTGGCTGAGTATGTCAGTGAGGGAGGAACCTCCCATCCCTTATGTTGATGATAATTAGATCTACGATATCTGCATAAGGCTGTGCAGTGACTTCGGCCATCCCGACCACCTCAACTGTTGTCGGCTGCACTCTACATTACCCTGTGCCAACTGAACACTTGGGCCTATCAGTAGTTATACAATAATTTCTAAACTTGCTGTCGGTCCTATAGACAGTTGGCTGATTGATCTGCCCTGAATCGGTCAGTTACTAAGCAAAACTACAGCAGTACACAGATTTAGCTTCTTTAGTTACATAAAAGTAAAAATACACTACCACAATGTAAAAATATTCATGAACTCATGTACTTAAGTAACAGAGCATAAAATCATCAAATTGTAAGTAAATGTGCTCCCTATAGGCAATAAAACTCCTTTCAGAGAGTTACATTATCATATATATGATGCTGGATGTTTATTATTACTGATGTGATCATATGTAAGTAGTAATATTGCACCTGGTGGAGGTGTAGCTATTTTTATAATTATAACCATATATAATAATAATTATTTATTTTGCAAAAACCAGAGATTACAAAGTGTTTTATGTTTAAAAAAAAAAAGAAGCACATTTTGCTCAATTCATATATACAAACATATGTTAAAGAAAACAAACTTCCATAATACACAGATGCAAGAAACATTACCAAAATTATTATTATATTATTACATTTTGATTGAAATACATTTTTACAAGGTATTCAAAGAAGAATTTTAATTTGAAGTCACGGTAGTTTAATGTATAGTGATGATTTTAATTTTTATTAGTATAGGCTATTTTTGTATGCAAAACTTTAATTGCTCACTGGTAAATAATCATCCACCATTTTGTCAGATCTGTCAGATCTTTCTGTGATCAGATGACTGCTGACCAAGCTAGCCATTACACCAGCTGTCCGAAGCTAATGTGTTGCTAATACAAAATTTTATGTAAGTGTTAATTTCCTGCTGGGTTACAGTGATGTTACTTGTCTCTTTTTACTTTTTTCTTGTGGACTTTAAGTAATGGCACACTTTATATTTATTACTTTCTACTTGCTTGATACTGTGTTGACACTTTTATATTGTCTTTTTGTATCACCTTGTGTAACCTTTATATCTTGTCTCAATGCCTTTTATGTGTTATGTAAAGCCCTTATTGTATTTGCTGGAAGGTGCTTTACGAACAAACTCTACTAATTCTCTTTTGCAGTATCTTTAGTATTAATGTATGTTTATTGTATCCCATCTTTTTCTGATCTGTAGTGACTATCCTTGAATTGCTTGTGTTTTATTACAATTGCATTCAGTAAAGATGTCAAGGGCAACTGCTGTTTTCAACCCTTACTGGAAGCCTATATAGATCTGATCCCACTCGCACAATGAGGATGTAGCATATAGTGGAAATATTAAAATAAATTACAAGTGCTTCATTCATTCCACATCAAACTTGGAACAGTTAACAACAAGCTTAACCACAACTGTACTAAACAAGTTGTACAGCTGTGGGTGGGTGGGTTCATTGTGCTTGCTACAGTGATTTAGAATGCTGCAATAATACTGCAGGGCCCAGTCATTACATCATTTTGTAAGTGTATGCAATTATGTAATTTTGACTGCATGCCGTTAAATGAGGCCAAATTTTGAGGAAGTGAATGTTGGCTAGAGGAGGAGCTTGAGACTGTGCTGACAAGTGGACAGTTTCAAGTGGATAAATGTTGGTCATATCTGCTAAAATTATGCATTTTACCTTGAAAATTAAAACTTAATATTATGGTATTTGAACAATGTGGGCATTGTATTATATATAATAATGGTATTTCACACTTTTATCAAAAAAGTGAAGATTTGTCTCAGATGTTAAGATTTGTTCTCTTTTGATACTTTACATTTACATTTTGCCCGTGATACATTAATGCAGGAGTGTTTTTACATTGTGGTACTATTACTTTTGCTTAAGTTAAGGATGTGAGCACTTCTTTTTTGTTTTTTAAGCATTTTGGGTTATAATGAAATTAAATGACTTCACTTTCCAATGATTGTGGTATAATATTTATTTTTTGGATTGTTTGAAATTTTTTTTTATTAAACTGTATCTAAATATCAGTTTCTCTATCAACTTCTATGCTTGTCATTTATAAACACAAAATGCTGTTGTGCACATGATGTCAAAGCATAAAGCATGTATTAGAAAGTCATATAATAGGATAGAACTAAAATAAATAGGATAAAAGTTTCTAGGAATGCTTAAAAAAATTATGGTATATACAAAAATGTTAAGTCATCATGGATGCATTGTGACTAAATTGCAGATGCATCAATTGACAGTTGGATTAGCACTGGTTGAAAGTAACTACTTTTACAAGTACTGTGCTTATCATTTTGAGATATCACTACTTGGAGTGTTTTCATGTTATCCTACTTTATACTTCTACTTATGAAAGGCTAATATATCCTTTTATTTATTTATTTGACAGCTACAGGCCTATCTTTCAAATTAAGATCTAACTGAGTTTTCATCATACTCATGATTGTCATTTCTAAATAGATGAACCTGCTGAGATGTGCAAGAAGGAAAAGTTTCAAGGAATGCTTAACAATTAAATGCCTGTTATATATTAAAAGGTTAGATCTGAATGACAACAGCCTATTACTCTTTGAGCCATAAACACTATTAAAAATTGCAGTTGTCACAATTAACACTTTAATAAGCAGAAAATAACTACTGATAATTGTATTTACTCAAGTACTGTACTTAAGTGCAATTTTGAGGTATTTCTACTTTGAGTATTTCAGTTTTATCATACTTTATACATCTACTTTACTAAATTTAAGCACGACTTTTAATTGTAATAGAGTATTTTAGCATTTTCATTCATTATTACTTTTAAGTATAAGGATCTGAGTACTTGTCATATGTAATGTTAGATTATTTGAATAAAATAGATGTGACTTTAATTTTGTCTTGTCTTTGTCATTTTATTTATTTATTTAGATTATTTAAATACAGTCTGTTTAAGTTAGTTATGCTTGCCATAGCTAAATACATAATGACAATTTTCTCACACATATAATAAAAGTAAATGTGCTGCTAATAGAAAGCATAATTGTCACGGGGTAAAAGTTTATAGGAACACTTAAAAAAGAAATGTCTGCTCAATACTAAAACATGAGGTCATAATGGCAACATATAAACACTCCTGAAACTGCACTTGTAGCCATTAATAGCTGCATTAGTAATTGCAAATCAAACAAACAAGAGGCATTAATAAACGCCTGAGTTATACTTAGCCTCTAATAAAGTCAGGCAAACGAGAACTCAAATGTCATCCCATATCTGTGAATGCAATCGTGATGCTCCAAAAACGCGGAAGCAAGGCTCGTTTGGTATCTTGACAGAGACATCTCTGACCAATCCTAACTCTAACCATATACCGTGAGTGCAGCTGAGGGCTTGGGGGGAGGACGGGGGGGGGGAAGCAGCAGCAGCTCAGTCAGAAACAGAAGTGACCGCTAGCTTCATGTCAACCACACAGATAGTGCTCCATTAGCAAGAGCGGAAACCTTTCAGAGGGAAGAAGGCGAGGGAGAGACAGAGGGAGAGTGAGGGGGGCTGCTGGAAGGGACACTGGCCTTTATTTCCTCGCGTTTGAACTCAACAAAAATATTTGTATCGATTTGTGTTTACCTATCTGAAGGAGCTCGGGAATATCAGCTGTAGGAAGGTTAGCTATAGCCACCGCCATCTCCTCTCAGTCGGAGCGACCGCCGTGTCTTCCACACCATGGGGAACGCTGCCACCGCCAAGAAGGGCAACGAGCTAGAGAGCGGTGAGTCCGGGCTGTTGTTTTGGCCTCAACGGCGTTTCAAGATGTATTTAGTCGTTTGACACTTATCAAGACCAACCATAAAGTAGCTAGCTACCCTTGTTATAGCACTTAACACTGTCCTATCTGGCAGCTAAAGTAAAGAAGGGGAGGGCCGTCCGTCATCCCCCGCACAGTTATCCCACCAGCGCTGCAGACACTTCGCCGTTTAGTTGTCGAAAAACAACAATTCAGGCTTTGTTTTGTGCGTGTAATCTTGCACATTTAATTAGTTAAAGGCCTAGCGAAGGTGGCTAGCAGCAACAAGACCCCGTGAATGTTGTGGTTTTCTTGGCTGTAAGGCAAGGGGGTGGGTAAGGGTAGCATTGACTGACAGTGTTAACAACAAGCTATTAAAGCTTATCACAGAGCTGTGAATGCAACGCTTATTGATATATTCTTCGTATGGATGATTTCACACGTTTAAAAGGTTACTCCGTGTGTGCCAGCTGGAGTACAAGAAGGATCAAGCTAGATGACCAGCTAGCCTGCTAACTTTAGCTGTGAGGGGGGGATTAGCCCTCAGAAGGCCCCTGTCATTTCATTGCCTCTTGATGGTGGTAGCTGTTCAGGCCTGTGCACATACAGTTAGCCGAAACGTGTTGTCGCCTCACATCTATATCTTTGGATAATGGCCCCAAACTAGCATCACCTCATCATCTCTTCTGAGGTGTCATCCTTAGCTTATAACAATCACGACGTGCTTCTTACTGTATGTTTTGTTGCCGCCTCCTCTCAGCACAGGCTAGCTGTGTGAGATAGAAACTTTGTACTGATGATCTTAAATCTGCAGCAATAAACCACAAACCCATGAGTAATTGTTATAAATAGCCAATAAATTTTACTTGAAGGCAGTGTGGGACTGTTTCTGCCTAGGGCTTCACTGCTACATTTTATTCCTGGCTACATAAACAAAGCTTTCCCTCTGTGCACCCTTACCAAATATGGTGAAGAAATGACAAATGCCCTCTTTCCATTCATAAAACTGAGACCTACTACTGTCTTCCTGGCATATGCGCACACACACAAATACACTACAATTGTGTCAGTTGTGTTTATTTAGAGCCCCATTTCTAATCTTGCTGTGGTAAACGTCCATCAAGGCTCACTTCTCACACTCAGCTTGTCATTGACTGGAGCAGCTTGTCATCAGACCTTCGTCAGAGGATAAGGGGTATTACAAGCTTTGAAAGGTTTGACGTAACTCGGCCCAGGCCAGTGTTACTTTGCGCTCGTGTACTTTGATGTGTGCAGCTGGTCATCGTTGAGCATCCCATGCAGTATATCATACATGTTTCCCTATGCCTGGTTGTAAACATAAAAGCTGTAGGTGTTTATTGCTTGTTGCAGAATCAGTTGCATTTGATGGCTTAAAATCAGTCACGTATGCACTGACTTTTCTCTGCTACCTTCATGCACTTTTACACTCTTAAAAACTTGCACAGTACCCTCTGTGTTCAGTTATGCACTTAGTTTGTTTAAAGTAAAGTCACTGTATGATGCAGTGAAAACGTTCCTCCTTTTTATCGACCTGTTGAGAGAGACCAGGCAGGCACAGTGAACGGTGCCAACCAGAGACACTCGGGCAGACAGAGATGATCAGATCAGCAATAGTTCTCATACTGCTAAGCATTTCTTTTGAGTGTAACTATGATCCTGAGATCCTGGGCCTCAGCTAACTGTTAAACCTGTTTAAGCTGACACTGTGCCCTGAGCTGCAGATTTGTCTGGAGCGTAACCGCTCTGACAAGACGTCCTGGTTACCTATAGCACTGTTTATACACTAGACTACCTGTGTTTACGCTATATAGCTGCCACTAGCTGGATCAGTTGGTCACAGGGAGATTAAACAGTTGCCTTCATGACACCTATTTTGTATTGTGTTTCACAGTGTAGTGCAACAGGACAGACTGACATAACTAAACCATGTTATGCTTGTCTGGATCTTGGCATTGCTGTCAGGAAGGGCTGGCCAACTGTGCTGGCTTTGGACCATTTATTTTTCCCTCAAGGTACAAAATGTTGAAGAGACGTTTGTGTGAACAAAAAGAGCTCAGATTTTTCAACTATTTAAAGTTTCTGGATGGGGAATATTAAATCAGCATGTAATCGATGCTGTTATTGTCATTGTCATTATCAATTAATCTGTAGGTCAATTTCTTGATTAATCATTTGGCTCATGAAAAGTCAGACTACAGCTGAAACAGTTAGTGATTAATCTGTTAGTTGATCTTTACAAAATTAATCTTTGTCTGTTTCATAATTCATTAATTGTTTAAATCATGTTTCAAGCATAAATGAGGAATCCCATCTGTTTTTGTTTTTCTCTGTTTACATCATTATAAATTTAATATATTTTGGATTTGGATAGTTGGTTGTACTAAATATGACATTTGAGGACATCATCTCAGGCTCTGGAAAATTTGTTGCAGCCCTAGTGTTGGTCTATAAAATGTCTGAAAATATAGAAAAATGACGTCACGTGACGTCTTCAAATTGCTTATTTTGTTTAATCAAAAGTTCACCAGTCAGTCATGTAGGTAAAAGAAAAACAGCAAAGCCTGGCTGTTGAGAAGCTAGAAGCTAGGACATATTTGGCATTTTGAAAAATCAGTTCAATCAGTCATCAAAATAGTTTTAATTCTTTTTGCGTCGATCAACCAAGTGAGTAAACAACAAATCGATTTAGATTTATTTTGTTAACGCAAATTCAGTTTTATCTCAGTTTTCTGAATTAGGTGCAAAAAACCCAAATTATATTTTTTACAAAAACCCAGAAGCTTTGTAGAACATAGTATGGTTTGAATTTCTTTTTCTCTAGTATGGATTGTTATCTTTTGGATCTGACTTAATGTGCATGACTGAATTTGTGCTACATGGCATTTGGGTACACCTGTTCTTCGAAAACCACTGGAGACAGTCAGTCTCTGTGTAAATTCCTCAGGTGAATGTCAACTCTGTTTTCATTCTTGTTGCTTTGGTTCACTACATATGCCTCATGTTTTTTGATGTGGTATACTTGTTGTTATGTACATGAACTCTATATTTCTCTCTGTCTTCTCTTCTGTATCATCCCATCCATGTGGGTGATTGTTCCTGCAAAACGTTGGTGATCAATAGAGACTTTTGGTATGCTCATTCCTCCAAAAGATGACCAGAATGGCAGAATGGCATTGGTCTCATTGTGAAAAACTTGCTAGATGTGCTTGCTTATATTGTGTGCTTTGATAATAAGTTGGTGTTTTTGTTATCCGCATTCTCTCAATCTGGATATCTGCTGTCTGCTGTGTTCCCCATACATTGGTTTGTCTCTGCTTACCATTTTTATGCTGTTTTTAATAGTTTTCCCTTAAACCGTATCAAGTGATGCACAAGTTGCTCAGATAAACCTACCCTGTAAAGTGTTGTGGTCCCTTTCCCTTTTGAATAAGGCTACTAATTAACAGAAAATATACTGAGTTTCTTGGCATGCATCACTAGTCTGCCTGTCTTGAATGGTGTCGTCTTGTGTTTATGTTTTGTCTCACCTTTAGAACAAAGTATGCTGTATTTTTTTAATATCCTGTTTAATTTATATCCAGATGAGAGTTGACGTTGCCCCGTTTTCTTCTCCATTGATTTACAATTTAATTTCCATTTCCCACATTTCTTCCTTTCCCCTTCTAGTAGAATAGCATTTGGTCTTTTTGCCAGTTCCACCTAAAACCTGTACCTGTCTTTATAGTAATGACTCAAACTGTGTTGCTAAACTGTGTAGGCTAACTGTATCTTTTTTTCTTTTAGTGAAAGAGTTTCTAGCCAAAGCCAAAGAAGATTTCTTACGGAAATGGGAATGCCCACCACAGGTCAGAATAATGGAAAGTTGAACTTAACATTTGCTGTAGCTTCGTCCACAGAGTAATCTAACACATTGTTATTTTCACAGAGCACAACGTGCCTAGATGATTTTGACAGATTAAAGACCCTGGGTACCGGCTCATTTGGGAGAGTCATGCTGGTGAAACACAAAGGAACAGAGCAATACTTTGCCATGAAAATACTGGACAAGCAGAAGGTCAGTTAAAACATGTATCGGGCCTCATGGGACATTTTCAAATAAATAATAGTGTTGACATTAGCAGCTTTATGTGCAGCGACAATAAATGTTTGGTGGCACTTAATATATCCAGCAAATACCCTAAAAGATGACATTTGAACCTGTTGCTGTTGCATTACAGGGTTACTAGAGGACACAAGTAAAATACATAAATAACTAAAAGCTTTCTTTCCTCTCAGTGTTTGCAATCTCTATTGCTAGTGTCAGTGAGATTGGCCCGACAAAATCATCTTATCTCTTTTTATCTGACAGGTGGTGAAACTCAAGCAAATAGAACACACATTAAATGAGAAGAGGATATTACAGGCTGTGAGCTTCCCCTTTCTCGTCAAACTTGAGTACGCGTTTAAGGTACAGTATCCTTTTTTTTTTTTTTTTTTTTTATGTAGTAATTAAGATTCCTTTTTAAGGTTATCAGCATTGTTCAAGTGTCTTTTCCTTTATGGTAGGACAACTCCAATTTGTACATGGTGATGGAGTACGTTCCAGGAGGAGAGATGTTCTCACACTTAAGAAGAATTGGAAGGTTCAGGTGAGTATTCATTACGTATAAAATATACAGCGTCTTATTGTGCAATGCCCCCTTGATTTAACTTTTTATTTTCTGCTTATAAGAAACATTGATCAGTTTTTGAGATTACTTGTGTTGCATGTTTTTTTTTTTTCGTGTGTGACTGTGACCACACTTATCTCTTATTCCTTTCCAGTGAACCACATGCACGATTTTACGCCGCCCAAATAGTGCTGACATTTGAGTACCTCCATTCACTAGATCTCATATACAGAGATCTGAAACCTGAGAACCTTCTCATTGACCACCACGGCTACATTCAGGTGAGCTAGAATGAAACCAATGAATAAGTAATGCTGCTGTGTCCTAAATGTCCACACTGTGCACATGAATGGTGTGTGTATATATATATATATATGTGTGTACTCCTGACTTCTAGGTGACAGACTTTGGATTTGCAAAGAGGGTAAAAGGCAGGACCTGGACGTTGTGTGGGACACCGGAGTACCTGGCACCAGAAATCATCCTCAGCAAAGTATGGAGTTTCTGGTTTTTTTTTTTTGTTTTTTTTCTTTTTAAGTGTTTGAACAGATGAATGGTCTTTCCTTTCTCTGTAGTGCAACAAAAAGTCCACCCCACAGTTCTTAATATAGTAATACAGTAACTGTTTTTGCATTTACCAGAAGACCTTGTTTGGCTGAGTAATTTACTTCCCCTAGTAGATAACATCAATTAATCAATCAATTTTTTTTTTTTTTTTCCAGCCAATTTCAAGCAATAAAGTTGTAAATTTACCTAAAACATCCACAGTAGATGTCAGGATTCTTTTTATACTGACCACTTCAATCATCAAGAGGAAATCTGCTCAAGAGGAAGAACTTTTTTCACTTTCAGTAGCCTCAGTAGACCATAATGTAATGCAGCAAAAAAGAGGAGTGATGGGTTTTTCCCCCTTTTTTTTGTGCAAGGCTCCAAATCTAAGTTTTTATCAACTGGAAGAAATTGGACTTTGCTGTTGCAAAAACTCTTTCCACCAGAAAGTACAAACTACATTTGAATTACACAAGTAGAGAAAATCACTTCGGTTGCTGGTATAACAAAAAGCTCAATTACAACACACAATAAAAGTATCATTAACGTGTTGTATCCCACAGTCTGAGTAAGCAATGGTGGATATTGCCTTTTACCTTATGTGTTGTATGTAGACAGAAATGAGCATTGTTATGTTATGTTATGTTGTGAGTTTTCATACTGAACATGGTAATAAAATTACAATTAAAATTAAGCATTTTTATGCAAGTCTCGAAAAAAAGAATATCTCCCCAGCTTAATGTTATCATTTGGTCCAGATGAGGATGTAGGAAGCATTTGGAAGTTATTTCTTAATTTTAGAAGATGTCCTAATAAGGAAGCTCTTACACCCGTGTCTGTCTTGACTGTTTTAGGGCTATAACAAAGCTGTGGACTGGTGGGCCCTCGGAGTTCTCATCTATGAAATGGCAGCTGGCTACCCTCCATTCTTTGCAGATCAACCTATTCAGATCTATGAGAAGATAGTGTCTGGAAAGGTAAGCAGGCGTTTGTTTCGGAAATGTTTACATTTGAAATGTGCTTCCTCCCTGCACTTTGCACTTTGAGAATTACTTAGGTCTTATTGTGCTTGTACAGAACGCTGCTATTTAAACTGATTGAAGGAAAGTCTAATAGATTCTTGCTTCCTATTTCTAGGTGCGATTCCCCTCCCACTTCAGCTCCGACTTGAAGGATCTCTTGAGAAACCTGCTGCAGGTGGATCTGACCAAACGTTACGGCAACCTGAAGAACGGAGTCAATGACATTAAGGGCCACAAATGGTTTTCCACAACAGACTGGATCGCTATCTACGAGAGAAAGGCAAGACACCAAATGCATTTTGTAGTGACACCAAACAGCGTTACCCCTGTGAAAAAAACAAGTTAATTAGATATTGATTTGTTCATATTGTTTTTTGCAAGTTGTAAAATTCCCAGCATTGATGCCGCAACAGTATTATTTTACACTATTTTGTTATCTGAGGACTGTTCATCAAATTTATTTTAGTCTTTTTTCTGTGTGAATGTCAACAGACATTTCAAAACTGGGCGGTCAGAGTCTTATGTTTTTTTTTGTTTTTTTTGGTCACTTGGAAATCACCCAACTCCACTGATGGCTGTGAGGTATCAGTGTCACATGCCATTTTACAGGGACAACAATAGAAATAGTGTTTCGATTAATCAAAGTAGATATTTAGCTCGGGCCTGAATCCTATTGATCTGTTGATTCTTTTTAACCTCAGTTAACAATTGCAACAATTGTACTATTTTTTAGAAACTTTAAACCAGCTCCTCCTTGTCAAATGCACCCCTTAAATCTGAGCCTGCTTGTCCAGATTTATTACAAGATTGTACCATTTTCATTAACTTTTTATGTTTCTCTTCGATTTATTGTTGGTCCCCAGTAGTTACTGGCTGCAAAATTTCTGCTTCTACTAGACAAAACCTTGTGACAAAACCTAGTGATTCTGATGTAGAAACAGTTAGTGAGATCCAACACACAAATCAAGAAGCCTGCTTTGTTTTTCTTGTCTATTGACAATCATTAAAGGTGACTTTTTTTGACTTGTTAAATACTGCTGTGTGACAATGATCGAATATAGTATTATACTGCAGGGTCATTTCAAAAGGGGATTTTAGAGCCGTTTTCACTCTGTGTCTCTTTTGCATTTAAATTTTGTCTGATAATATATTTTCTCCTGAAAGATGAATTAAAAAAAAAAAGATAGAAAGTCACTATCTGTGCAGATGTAATGATCAGATCAATTGGGTTATATTTGATCATCTGCAAACAATTAACAACTCAGTGAAGGTTGGTGTGCACACAAACAAATTCCTGCATGTTTTTGAATCACAACTAAGGTCATTTTCTTCCTCTTTCTCTATCTCTCCGCTTTCATTCTCTCTACCAGCCAAATACAGTATGTTTACTAAATACAGAGCTGAGGGAGGTGGACTGACACCTTTTGAAGGAATAGTACGGCAAAGATTTGACATTTGTGTCATGTCAAGCTTTAGCCTCAAGAAGATGTTGATTGCTGTATACTGTGTGCCTCTTTGAAAACATGCAAAAAAACATGCAGCCCGGGAAACAGAAATGACATCGACATTCATTAATAATGAAGAGAAAGCCCACGTGCTCTGCCAGTCTCTGGTTTTTAATTGGTTGAATGTCAAGTGTTTCTGTGTAAATTTATTGAAAATAAACTGTTAACACAAAATATTAAAAGGAAATGGGTATAAGTAAATTTACAAGTATGTTTTTTTAGGGATTATTTGCAAAATGTGCAACTTCACAGCCAAACATTTGGTAAAAACATTTGGTAATAAACTGTGAAGGTTTAATCTCAGGGTGAATAATATACAGCCAGCAGAGGTACAGTCATATGCAAAACAAAATCCATGACATAAGATACCTTTTTAATGCTGGGCTATGCTTGAGATGAACTACAAAGTGTACAAACTGTTGTCCGACCATGTCTAAAGGCACAAGTGTCCGTGCTGTAGCTGTTCCAGATGGCAATGCTCAAAGGTGGGATGAAAAGCCTGCTGTCAAAATTGTTAAAACACGGATTAAGGCGCACACTTTCGGGCACACTCTTCCTCAAAAGAAAGTCATGCTGTTGCACTTGTTTATACATACAAAAATTTTGGGAGGTAGTTGTGTGGAAGAAAAGAACGCTTAAAAAAAAGTTCTAATTCTTCATACTGACTTACCTCGCTGTGTGAACGGGGTATGATTGTCAAGTTTGGAAAGTCACAAAAATTGTTTGACCCAGACATTGGAGAAGTGTGGAGGGAGACAGTTTCACATACTGATCATCTGACTAGCACTTCATTTAAAGCTTACTGCCTCCTTTAGCTGTCAGCCTTCAGTGTATGTTAGCATAACTGATGCTACTTAACACACAGTAGGTCTGTTCTATCTTTCATTTGTGCTTAGTGATTTGAATCTTTTTCACAATTTCTCTGTAAGAATAGTTTTCATTTTCTGTCTCTTGCTGTTTTGCCAACTGGCTGTTTAGACATAAATCTAAATCCTGCATGTTAAAATGAGTATTTCTCTTATTCTTGCAGGTGGAAGCCCCATTCATACCAAAGTGCAGAGGCCCAGGGGACACCAGCAACTTTGACGACTACGAAGAGGAGGAAATCCGCGTTTCTTTAACAGAAAAATGCGCGAAAGAGTTTGCAGAGTTTTAGGACGCGGGAACATGGATAAATCAGGGAAAATAAGGGGATCTTTGCACTCTTCTAAAGACTTGGGATGGAGCAGAGACCATCGTTTTTCAGATCTACTACATAGTCCCTTCATTCCACAAGGCTGAATGAGGTCGCCATGATCCTTGGGTGCCGATAACCTCTCACTGTCACGTACACCTGCGTATTAAAGCAGACACACCACTTGTTTCTTTTTCTTTTCTTTTTTTTGTACCTACCCGCTGTTTTTTGTTTTTTTTTTAACTTTGAAGCAGTTAGTCTTGGATGTTGTTATCCCCTTTTAAAATGTGATATTTTTCAATTTATGAGGAAAAACTGAGACAACGGCCAATAATAGTCCACACATTTTAACTGACTTGTCTGTGGCAATTTGACACACAGTTGTGTGGGTTGAAGGGTACTCCCTCTAGTCGTCAATGGTGTATATTTAATGGTCTGTTACAAGTCCACATCAAGTACTGGCCAGCTTTCAGAGGTAGTATTTGTCCTATGTGCATATCTGTCAGTTTTGTAAGACATTTGAACACGTCAGGTGTTTAAAGCATGACCAAATAGAAAACAGTGGAAGACACAAAAAGAGAGGTCCTTTCCTTTCTTTGCTTTTTGCCTTAGAGAGCCAAGTCCTCAGACCCCCACAAAAGCATCCACTCACTGTCTTCTTGGTATTCTGGCACAGCAAGCCATTGCAGAAAATGACAAACCTTGTTACATTAGTAAAATCCAAATCCAGTTTTTTGTTGGATCCTCTTGGATCTGTTAGTTACATGTAAAATTTGTCATTCGGTATCTTAACCTTTTTTGTCGCTGTGTCTAACATTATAGTCATATTGTCCCTAGATTTCAGGTCTGCTTATAAAGACCTATCGTTACGAGTCTGTGGAACAATGTGACTCCAGTAAATGGAAAAGAGTGAAGTGAAATCCTTTTTAGGGTTTTCATTGAGTGTAATGTAAAGCTGAGAAGGTCAATGTGAATAGTGTTGCGGCTTTGTGCCTCAACATTGTTAGTGATACCTTAAAAAAGTACAGAATTTATAATGTATTAAATCAAAGATGTTTTAAAATCTAAAGAAACGGGAACGCAAAACTGCAGTTTGCCATATTCTCCCTGCCTCCAAACAGATTATGTTCTTTCATTCTTGTCAAAGAATGTAGATTTGCAACTTACAGGTATGCCTATTTGAAAGCTTAATTTCAAGGTACAGTTTTCCTCACAATACACTGTCTAAAATAAAGACTGCTCCTTTGTATCACATGTAACCCTGTTATTGTTAAGCTCATTACATTATACGTATATGCATTGTTTCATATATGTTTTTATTTATACACATTAGAGAAGCTAATAAATTTTATTTTTAAAAGTGTTGAAGTTGTGCAACTCTCCTTGCATTGTGACATTTACCGCTGGTACACTCGCATAAAGATGGTCTGAATTTCACCACACAGTAATCTAGAATAGTTAATGAATGTGATAAACACTAGGTTTAACCACAGCCCTTATAAGTCCTTGTTTAACTTCTTTGTTGCAGTTTAGTGGATCCCAGTGTGTGATCCAACAAACCCAAGATGATTTGTGACTAATTACAAGGGTTCTCAAGAAAAATTAGCATTTTATTTCAGTCCTTGAAAGTCAGCAAAATGTTTTTTTTTTCTTATTATCTAAGGTGTTTCACATATAGTGAGAATGTATACACACACATATATATGTATATATATGTATATATACACACACACACACACACACAAATATATAAGAGGTTTTAGTAGTGAAAAGAAAAAAGCACGGGAACAAATTAAATTTAAATTATGGATCAGAAGTAATAGATGAGTCAACAACTCTATATGCCTCGATTTAAATGTTGAGTAAATCATTTATTTCAACTAAGTAAGGAACACGGCTTGTACATAAACGTTTTTTTCATTTTTTTCAATAGTTAACAGAAATGTTTTAGTTCAGTTTGAAACAAATAAATAGTGGTTCGCTTGCTGACCAGATACTTTTACATTATATCTACTTGTATCTGCCGAGGACAGAACCCTTACAGCGTTCCCAACCCAAAAATCCAAACTGTACATTTTTTAACCTTTGGCTTTGCCGTAGTCCTTCCAGTGAGCGGGTTTGTGGGTAATGTAGTATAGCGCAGGGCACGTGGGGCGTCGTGTTGCTGGTCATTCGAAGTTTGCGGAAACATGGCGGGTTTGGAGCTGCTGTCTGACCAGGGATACCGTCTAGATGGACGAAAAGCCACCGAGCTGCGGAAGGTTCAGGCCCGTATGGGTGTGTTCGCTCAGGCGGACGGTTCTGCGTATCTAGAGCAGGGAAACACGAAGGCTCTGGCTGTGGTGTACGGTCCACATGAAGTAAGTAGCATGAATGGAGGGGTCGGTTAGCCAACTGTTCTAGCATAACATAAAATTTATGTAGCGAATGAGCGCCGCAGCTGCCACCTGCAATTTTTGTAAATCTCTGCAAAGTGTAATTGAAGTAGGTTCATTACTGTGAGGTTAGAAAGGGCGTAGTTGTTTGCACGTATGTTTATCCGTGATCCAGATGAGCACGAAATGTCATTCAAAGTGAGTGAAAATCCAGTTAATATTTTGACGATGAAAAACACTTTGTTTAAAGCTGACCCAGAGAAAAACAAACTGAGATCAGACTAATCGGGATTATCACCAGACATAATCCTACTTTAGTATTTTATGATCAGTCAAGTAATGAGTTACCAGAGCCCAAATAAATGTGTTATTAACTCATTGGTCTGACCACCACATTAGGGCTTGTCAACATTAAATACACAAAAGCATGTTCTTGGCCTACATCTGTTTTTCATGGTTTAGTTATAATGAAGGGAAATCTTAATGGTTCAGCACACAATGACACTTTCTTCCAACTTTGAGGAAGTTTAGGGAGCGACAGAGCCCTGACCTCAACCCCATGCAACAGCTATGTGATGAACTTGAACATTGAAGCCTGGCTTTTCTGCGAGATGTCATGAGATGTTACATGTTTGTCATCCCTAGATGCGAGGTTCACGCAGTCGCACTCTTCACGACCGGGCCGTTATCAACTGTCAGTACAGCATGGCCACATTCAGCACAGCAGAGAGGAAGAGGAGACCCCATGGGGATCGGAAGTCCACTGAGATGAGCCTCCACCTGAAGCAGACGTTTGAAGCTGCTGTGATGACCCAGCTCTACCCACGTTCTCAGATAGACATCTATGTCAAGGTCAGTAATTAGACTGTTGAACAGGGAGAAGCGGATTTGATGGGTTTACATGTACTTTTTGTGAGTTGATCGGTGTGATCTGATATTTTTGTTGTACTAAAGTTCTTTAAAAACTTTTCTTTCCAAACAGATTCTGCAGTCAGATGGAGGAAACTACAGCGTGTGTGTGAATGCTGCCACTTTGGCAGTGATTGACGCCGGCATCCCCATGCGGGACTACGTATGTGCCTGCACTGTCGGGTTTGTGGATGAGACACCCCTCGCTGACCTTTGCTATGCAGAGGAAAGTGGAGGAGTGAGCTCTCTGGCCTTGGCACTGCTTCCCCGAGGTGGACAGATCGCTCTGCTGCAGATGGACGCCAGACTACACCAGGATCACCTAGAGACTCTGATTGAAGCTGCCATGACAGCCTGTAAAGGTGTGAGCAAGGTGCTGGATGAGGTGGTGCGACAGCATCTTCAAGAAGTGTCAGTGCTCACTGGAGAGTGATGCAGGGAGGAGGGGGAACATCTGGACTGTGTTTTTGGGTGCAGCCTGGAAATGTTATTTGACTGTGAATGGAGAAGAATGATGGATTTTTTTTATGCATTCATAGCAATTACTGTGTACCTTTTGTATATATGTAGTGAAGCTAATAATAAATATGTGAACTCTGCATCCTTTCTTTGTTGCTTGTTTGTGGGTAGTTGAATTTATGTATTTATTCAAGTAGTTGAAGACATAATCCTTTTCCCAGTGCAAAAATGAATACAAATGCTCACTTATTATTCAAATAACGAGCATATAAAGAGAGTGACAAATTAAAGGAAAAACTTGAATATGCTCTGGCCTTTACAGTCACCAGATCCCAATTCAGCCTGATTTGCCATTTATAACTATCAAATTTATGTTATTAAAATTGCAGTGGATTGAGAATTTTAATGCACATAAACTAAGTTCTTTGGAAGGTCAATTTATTATTGAAATAATAACAATAATATTAATAACAACAATTATAATGATAATAACGACAATGAAGCAATTGATTGATGTGTCCAGTAAAATTCAAAGCTGTGGCTGTCTTATACCACATTTTTTAATTTTATTTTATTTTATTTTTCTGGACCGGATGTCAGTCCGCCACATTAATGTTCCCGCAGAAACAAGGAAATTGAAAACATTTAGCAGCGGCTGCTGTGAATGAGCTCCACCTCTGCAGGTGGATGTGACCGGCTTTACACTGGAAAGAGGTATGTCTTCATACATATTATGCGAAGTATTGAAAAATGAACCACGGAACCTTTAATAATCATTTCCCCTTCGCAGAGGGCGGCTGTTTTAAGCACTTCACCATCCAGCGAAGTTAGCCTGCTAGCTAACACAAGGCTAATCACAGCTGTCAATAGATGCAGAGGAGAGGACGGCAGTAAACCCTCATAATGTCCCGACTCATATAAAGATAAAACCTATGATATCCATGGTATCCGGTTTTGCGGCTGTCTGTCTCAGTGACAATTGATCTATAATTTGAAATAATAGTTACAGTTATTGCCTATGTGTGCTGCCTTCAGGGTCCAGTGTGTCTAGGCTTCAGCACTGTGTTACAGCCGACAACAACATGGGGCTGCTGTCCGACCCAAACAGAAGACGGGCCTTGATCAGCCTGCTCACCCGCCTCAATACCCCAATCTGGTGAGTTTTAGCATGAAACAATTCCTGCAAAGGCCCATGGGCTCAAGGGGTCAGAGCCAAAGTTGTAAGTGTGATTGTTATTCATTGTTGGCAAGTCAGTCAAGCAATCACACATGGATGCAAAATGACCATTAAGAGACAAAATAACCGCAAAGAAACACAAATCGACAACTAAGAGATGCAAACTGACCAGTTTTTGTTGTCTTGCTTCAGTCTGGGTGCCTTGCTTCTATGTATGAGGGGTGGGGGTCCCTTTACACTTCTGCAGGGGCCCATTGTATGATAACCCATTCATTGTTTGTAGTCACTGAAAAATTTAAATACCAAAGTTAAATGTTACATGCACAAGCAGATTTATCAGTTTAGTACAATACCCGCTGTGCACCTGTGTGTATACCTTATATGATTTCTGCCACTTCCACGTCTCTGTCTCAGTGTGGTCTGCTACATGGCGGGCGTGGCCTGGTTCATGGGTTTAGCTTTTGAGCCGTTCACTCTGCGGACATACATGTCAGAGAACGCCATGGGGTCTACCATGGTGGAGGAGCGGTTTCCAGCCGGGGAGAGGGCACTGGCCACCGGCAGGGAGTTTGCGGCTCATAAGAAGAGAGCAGGGTAAGTTACATGCAGCTTCAATTAAAAAATTGTAGAAAGCCTGAAAATAATCTGGTGTTGGAGATTGTGGAGGGTCTCATTTAGGACCATAACAAACAAAAGTCAGTGTTTAAATTTGTCATTCTAAGTCTTCTCAGAGTCTCACAGGATTTTAAAATTTTCCTTTCTGTTTCTGACTTTAGCCGCCATACTAAGTCCAATAGCATTTGCTGTTATGTTGTTTATCTGCAGTGGGATGCCTGTGGATTGGTTGGTGAAGAAGGAATGACTGGGACAGTGTGTCCCATGCGGGCTAGAGG
>NW_019525088.1:43281-58412 GCF_002814215.2 Seriola lalandi dorsalis
TGTGTTGTATCTGTATAACACCACAGTGTAACTGCATGCAGTGCTGTCACTATGTCACTAAGTCACTATACTGGATAGTTGGTGCATTTCATCCTCCAGTTCTTCAGTTTGTGTTTCAGTTCCATCTCTTGTTTAATGACTGCTGTTTTCCTCAATAGATCAGATTTTCTGGGCCAAGGACATCATCTTCCTCGTGAATGAGCATGATCTGATTGGTATGCAGGCTTGGCTGGAGGGCTACCACCACACCAACACTACAGGTGATCACCTGCTTTCACCCATTAACAAACCACATCAACAAGAACAGTGAATTTCTCTGTTAACTTTTCTTCTGCAATACCAATTGTAATGGTTCCTCTAGGAATGGACTGGTCCCCGCTGCAGGGCCGCGGTGGTTCAATCCAGGCAGCTCTGTCCCTGGAGCTCAGCAGTGATGTTGTCACCAGTTTGGACCTAGTACTGGAAGGCCTCAACGGCCAGTTACCCAATCTGGATTTAGCCAACCTCTTCTATGCCTTCTGCCAGAAGATAGGAGTCCTTTGCACCATCCAGGGCAAGGTAAAGTCTTCTTAACACCTCTCTTAACACATTTTCTCTTTACTCATGTGTTTGGTGAAGACATTGGTGATGACCCTGATGTATGACAGGTCATATTCAGATTTGATCTGTTTCTGTAGCTGCAGAGGAATGACTGGGACAGTGTGTCTGGCTACAGCCACGCAGTCAAGACCATGATGCTGATGGTGATGAAGCAGGCCAGTGGACGACCTTGGGGGGACCACGGCCTGTTCCTGCGTTATCACATCGAGGCTGCCACCATCAAGGGCGTCAATAGCTTCCGCCAGTACAAGACTGATACTACCACTATTGGCAGGTCAGAGCAAGTGTCTACTGCCTTTTGCTTGATGTACTTTATTTTCTAGATTACACATATTTATAAGCTGACAACTGCTGCTTTTGTCCTGATCAATATCCTTTAGACTTCTGGAAGGGATGTATCGTAAGCTGAATAATCTCCTGGAGCGCCTGCACCAGTCCTACTTCTTCTACCTTATGCCGTCACTATCTCACTTTGTCTCTATTGGTTACTACATGCCTGCTTTCGGCCTGCTAGCCGTCATCCTGCTGCTTCGCGTATCCTTTAATAATTATTTTACTTAGTTTGTCTGGTTTAGATTACATGTTAAAATTATGACTTTTGGCATTGCTGTTGACATGTGCTTGATTGCCAGACTTTCCCTTGACAATTCTACAGGCCTTGGACCTGTGGGTTCAACTTTCGACTCCACCACCAAGAACAGAAGATGGAGTTGTTGACATTGAACAGGTGAGACACATGCATCCCATCAGCGTGGCAGATATTGAAGTGTTTACATGGCTTGAGTTGATAAATCAGCACTTTACTAAAATCTGCTTCCTCTCAGCAGTCCAGTCCAGGAGTGCTGTCTGTGTTGACTCCTCTGGTGATCAGCCACCTGACCGGAGTAGCTCTGTACACACTGCCAATCCGTTTTCAGGAGATGGCTGGTGAACACTTCCCGGTGTCAGAGACTGAGGCTGTGGTTCTGACAGCTATTGCTGTTTACACAGCAGGACTGGCTTTGCCTCATAACACACACAGGTAAGTACTGTCACCTGCAGCACACCTCGGATTTTATAATTTTTCTTTTTATATGGTTTTAATACTTTTTGGACTTAAAAACGGCGTTACTCGTTATGATATACAATATTCTGAGTTGTCTGTGCAGTGTGTTATGTACAAGGAAATCCTGTTACACACCGAATCAGAAAAACATGCGAGTACAATGTCAAAGCAGAACACTGCACCCAAATTTCCCACTTAGTGTGTGACAGTGAAGTACACATGCAGATACATGTAAGTGTTATGCAGCCTTGCATATCCTGTGTATGACCTCATTCTTGATATAATCTGTTCCCAAATCTTATTTTAACCATCTCAGATTTTAACTATATGTTTTTATACATTTACAAACTTCAAAGGTTTACAAAGGGCGATGAACAACCACAGGTTTTGAAATTATTCCTGACCGTCACGTCACAAGCTTAAAATCCTATTGACCCCGTATTTGAGGAGCTGAAAATGACCAAATAACAATTAAGTTGAGACAGTGGGAAACTTGCGCAACTTTAAGGTCACCGTGATGCAGGAGAGTGAAGTGTTCGTCGTGCTGTTTGTTGCAGATTCCTGTCAGGTGAGGGGACGGAGCAGGGCTGGAGAGTGCTGAAGCTGGTCGCGGTGCTGTACCTGGCTGTGCTGCTGGGTTGCACCGCCCTCATCAACTTCTCCCTGGGCTTCATCCTGGCTCTCACCCTGGTGCCTGTGGCTGCCTTCGTCACACCCCACATCCCAAAGTAAGAAACGCACATAGATGCTTAGTGAGATGTAACTCTGTACCGTTGTATGTTACTCACATGGAAGTAATACTTAACTCTTCTTCTTCTTCTCCCCTAAGAGTTCTGTCAGCCTTCATCTTGGTCGTCCTCAGCCCAGCCTGCACGCTCCTCTTTTCTGTCTTTTTCTTCCAAGAGCTACAGGAAATGCCCATCAGCTTCCTGGAGGGTTGGTTGCTCTACCTGTCAGTCATCTCGCAGGGCATCCTGGACCACTCCCTGTACGGCTCTCTGGTCTACCCACTCATAGCCCTGCTGGTCTATCCTTGCTGGCTGCTTTTCTGGAACATCCTCTTCTGGAAGTAGATGCCAGTCATGCGGAACCACTGAAGGCTTTCATGGGGAGAGAAACCCTCTGAGGTGTTCTCAGGTTTGCCTTCAGCCAGGGGAATATGAAGAATGACAGTTAAATCCACTGGAGAGATCGGAAGACGACTTGGAAAGTGCAGAGACCCTCTTTTTTTTTTTTTTTTTTGACATTTTGTTGGTATTTTAGTATCAACTCCAAGTATTTCATTCTTAAAACAGTGAAGAAAAATCAGATGTTCTTGATAAACTAAGCAGAACGGACTGTTTTTTTTACATCTCATTTACAAATAACTAAGTGGAATAGGGGACGAGCTTTTCGCAAGTAACGATAAATGTCATGTTTGGGTTGCTTTCTGTAAAAAAAAAAAAAAAAAACTAAAAAAAACTATTTGGTTTAAGATTTTTGTTTGTGATACATAAGGAAAACTACTGCACTGTTTTATGTTTCATTTTTTTTCGGGCAGGATTGTAATGATGGAAGAAGTTGAGACAGTACCAACATAGATTATTCTAAGAGTAAACAGTGGTGAAACAGAATAAACCGATTGGCTGGTTGATTGTCTGCATCCTTTAAAGGATAACCCTGAGATTTTTTAACCTGGGCCTTTTTCCCTTCATCGTTTTGGGTGTAAATGATTGATATGGAGAAAAATCAGTGCACTATTGAGCAAGAATGGGGGCAAAGTACCCCATTCTATAGCTAAACAGCTGCTGCAATGTAAACAAAAGGACGTTTGGTCTTCGTCAAAGTACATCCACTTTAAGTGCTTGTTTTTGCCACTGACAGGTTCAGACTGTTATAAGTGCCTGACAGCATTATGGATAGGATTCCTACTGAGATGCAGCTTTTTGTTAAAGGCCAGAAACGGTCGTTACATTGCTTGTTCAAAAGACGACAGACTCCATTGACAGGAATAGAAATCGCTGCCTCGATTGCATGACTTTCAGTAATGAAGTGTTCAGACCCTTTAAGTAAAAGTATCAACACAATAACAAATAAGCTAATCGATCAAGGCAGCTCAATAATGGACCCATTGCAAAGATTTTTGCCCATTTTACACTCAAACTTGGAAAAATAAGGCCCAGGTTATAGAAAACTCTTTATCCTTTATGATGTTTATACACCTGTGTCTGAACAAGCCATCGCTGCGTCTAATGTTTTATACTTGTTTTGATAACTGTCTCTGAAACATGTTTATTTTATATTTATGAATGCCAAAATAAAAGACTGGAAAAGTATGGCTGCTGTGTTTGGAGCGTGATACTTCCCTGTATATTACTGTGCTTGCATACAACCTCAAAACTAAGGAACTGATATTTACTTCAAAGTTTAATTCAAAAACATTGTACAAAGACAAAATCTGGAATATTAGCAACACAACCAGCTGCATTTATACAACTTAAGACTTGAGCCTGCTACAAACTGAATAACATCAAAAAAGGGTGAAGTTTAGTGATTTAGTGTATCGGCTCTGTAAGGCAGTACTGAGATTATTAAATCCTGTTCATGTTAACCTTCTGTTGGAAAACTCGGGATCACTGAAGTAATTAAGATAAAATTAACTGGGAAGCATGAATGTCTACAAATGTTTTTGCCAATTAGTCTAGTAGAGAGAGAGATATTTTGCAAGATATGTGAAAAATCTAACCCGCTGGCGGCGCTATAGGAAAAGTTGGCGATCAACAAAGTCCAAGGTGACATTGTCTGAACTCAAATTCATTGCAATCCATCTCATTGAGATATTTCAATCTGGAGCAAAGCGGTGGATCAACCAACAGAATCAAGAGCCAGGCTGCTCACAAGACAAAAAATTGCTAATTCATGTTCACACTGAAAGTCACAAACATGTTTAGAGCCACAATTTGTCCATCAATCAGTGTATCTTAGAAGAATAGATCAATAGGTGGATCAACAGGATTTCTTTAGTCCCATTATGTTTATTCAGCTAATGTAAGTTTTTACAGTATTATGTACTGAAAACAGATCATTCCATTTCTGTCACAGCTCAGAGGGAATCGAGTAAAATTAGATCTGCTGCTAAAATGTACATCAATTACTCAATGCATCTTGTTAAAAATAATACACTTAATACAATGTTATAAAAAAATAAAAGCACTTGACAACCCTGTAAATGCAACATTACTTCTGTTCATTTTCCATGGCTTTTTTTTTTTTTTAATTTTTTTTTATTTCCAACATTTTGGCTCCAACAGATGACACACTTGAACAGAACAGGGTATTGCACAAGGCTTCACCTTTCCTCTCATTTCACAGTTGGCAGAAACTGAAAGGGCGACATTCCCTCAACTTCCGCTGCAATCAAATGCCAAGAACTTACATCATTCTCTCTCCCTTAAAATAAATATAGGCCGTCTGTGTTTTTTTTTTTTTTTGCACCACACGCACGCACGCACGCACGCACGCACGCACGCACGCACACACACACACACACACACACACTCCCTGTAAAATAAATAAGGTCTGGCCAAATTCAGATGTATGTCATGGTCATGTCCATAAAATTGGTCTAAGCTGACGCTGCAGTTCATCGTCTGTGCCTCGACCATCATCTGAGCCTCTGTGTCATGCTACGATGCTTCAAACGCTCCCGTCTTCAGCAGCCAGCCCGCTGCCAGAGGACTCTCAGTGCACTTGACAGTCTTGATGTGAGTATTTTGTCAACATGTATGTGTGTGTAAGTGAGTGAGAAATTGCAACTAGACCGTGATGATGGGCAGTCAGCTGCTGCTTAAACCAGACTCTCCCCGGTCCTCTCTCCTTCCTTTCTCCTTTGTGAGAGATGGGGGAAAAAAAAAAAGAAAAAAGGAGCGAGTGACTGTCACTGAGGGGAAATGTTAAGGAGTTGTAGTAGAAGGGTATTGATTGTGAGATATCATGCAGTACCTGCTGGATGTGTGTGTCGGGTCTGGCTGTAGCGCAGATTTCGCAGCCCGGACGAGACGGTTTGTTGATGAAAGTGCACGAGGGACAATCCCACTCTGTCTGCTGAGAGGAGAAAAGTTGATACAGATTTAGAGGGCCAATTTAGATTTGGGGTAACTTTTCTATTCTGCCTACTTATGAAGAGTCAAACAGCTCATGGATACAGCATCTTTTTAACTATCTTTAAATAATTAGACGTCTATAGGATCCCATAGCTGATTTTTTGTAAAGATAATGAGAAATTAAATTATAAGCTGTATAAACTGGTCACATACCTGTGTTTTACTGGCTTTGGTGGTGTGATCATTCAGTTGCAGATTCTCTATGTCAAGAGCATCTTTAATATCACCTGATCTATCGCTTCCTCCACCTGTGCTCCCTGAAGTTGACAAAAACAGCAACAAACAATGAGTCGGAAAATATTCAGACAGTGCCACATTTCTGGTGCGGTCTCTGTACTGTGACTGTTTACATCCATATCAGATGTTGGAGGGAAGTACTGAAAAAAAAATGTTACAGGTTATAGACAAACAACGCTAAAAAAACACAGTATTTTCAGTATTTTCTTGTCTATATTAACTCATGAATATGTAGCACGCTGTGGGAGTTGCAGCCTTTTTTCGATTAGAACAGTTCGCGTGAACCTAAACGAAATCATCTTATTTAAAATTTGATTACAAATCTTTTGCAGGTTATGACTGACTGAAGTCTCTAATCCATAGGAATCACCAAACACTTAATATCTCTGCTCTGCTGAGGTCCTGCTGGGTTCAGGTGCTGTTCGTTTCTGGATATTTTTGATCGCAAATTGATCGTATGATCAGATGATTGAGGTCAGGTGACTAAATGCTCAGAAGATTGCAGTGTTTGGCTCTAAAACTCTCCTTTCCTTCTTTGGCTGTATGTTAAGGTCACTGTCCGGCTGCCTTGTCTGGGGGACTGTATGAAAATGGGTGTCATCATCACCCTTGAACACCCTTATAGCTAAAAGGTAGCATTTTCTGCCTGAGGTGTGATGGCAGATAATTATCAAACTGACCCTGGTTGTTGTGGGGTAGCCTTGAGGGTAGGGTGCTGTAACCCCTCCAATCTTGGGAGGTGGGTCCATTGCCTGGGGGGAGAGGTGGGGCGAGGAGGGCGCTCTCCAGATCCTGCTGGAACAGCTGGCGGGTAATACGGGCCTGTCGGGCAGAGATCAGGTAGAGGTACGCTGTGTCACCGTCCTTCTGCACCCCGTAGGACGCTAATGACCTCGGCTCGGTGCACAAACACTGACCGATCACCCAGCGCTGCACGCGAGGATGGAAACCGTACTCGAGAAACACCTAAAGAAGAAGAAGAAGAAGAAGAAGAAGAAGAACAACAACAACAACAACAGGAGTCAGGGCAGCTGCAAAAGCTACTACGTGATGTTCTTATTCCATTATCGATAGTCTTCTAACCTGTTGCTTGAGTGCAGCCACAGTCATGTAGGGAAACACTTTCACTGTGACGCAGCAGGATGACGAGACATCCTCCACTACCACAGATAAACTGCAACACAGATTGGGCACTGTTAGCACACCCCCGATGCGGAACACCTATCAGCCGCCATGGCCTTGACTAAATCTCACCTAATCTCTCCGTCTGCGTAGTTCTTTTCAGAGAGTTGAATGGTCAGCGCTGCTTTTTGGCGAGCCAGAGCCGACGCGTGTTGGGAAGCTGCTTGAGTGTCACCTGCTTCAATCGCCCTGGTGAGCTCCAAACACAGATGTGTATAAGAGACAGCAAAACAAACAAACAAAAAAAACTTGTTGATAAACAGCTCACCGGTGAGCGGCAGCGAGGCTGAGCTCCACTGCTCCATAGCTGCTGCCGTGTGGTTCTGTCTGCCATCTGATTCGCACGTGTTAATATTTGCAACTGTCAGAGGAGAGATGAAAGAATAATGTCAGCTGATATCTGTATTTATTTTAGCTGCACTTGGCCGATACAGGCTCAAAGTACATATCAGCAACATACTTTTATCACAGGCAAAAGGTTTAAGAAGTTTTCATGTCTCAGGAAAGCGAGCATTTTCTTATGTACAGAACACAGAATAGATGAGTACACCCCCTCTGAACATAAAGAAATCATTTTTGGTCCTAAATGATCAACATTCCAGTTAATAAAAAAGGTGGCAAGTGAAATTTATTAAACATAAATATATAATAACATAGAAAGATATGTCATAAATATCTTAGAAATAAATAAATTCGGCTGCTTCGCTTAAATCTAGGGTTGTAAAGATGAGTACACCCTTGCATTATTTTAGTGCTTATTATGTCCAACCTTACTTTTAAAGAACTGCACTGAACTTTCTTGGCATCGAGCGTACAGGTTCACAACGTATTGTGCCGTCTATCCTGTTCCACTCCTGGAGGGCGACCTCTTTGAGAGCCTTGATGTTTGAGGCGGAGTGCTGCTCCGCTTGTCTCTGCAAAATCCCCCACAGGTGCTTGATAGGTTTGAGGTCTCGTGACATACTTGGCCACTGCAGCACTTTCACCTTGATCTTCCTTAAGAAAGCAGCAGTGGCTTTGGAAGAATGTTTAGGGTCATTGTCATGTTGAAAAAGTGCCCGCCGACCCAGAGTGTGGAGAGAGGGTAGCATCTTCTCTTTCAGGATTTTGCAGTAAATCTTTGAATTCATGGTGCCATCAATAAAGTACAACTCCCCAACACCAGAGAGAGAAAAAAAAACAAGCTGATTGCAAGTCAGATTTTAGGACGGCACGATGATGATGAAACAGGCACAGTCCAAATAAAGGTTAGCTTCAATCATGATCAGTCATGTAATTCTGTCTAGAAACAGAGTCCCTGAGATTTTTTGAGGTAATAAAAGGAAAAGTAGATCAGTAGTAATCAGCAGTGTACAGATATGATTTAAAGCATCTACTTCAGCAACAGAGTGTAAATTTGTTAAAATCAAACCTGCTTACAACAAAACTGAAAACATAAAGCACATTGGAGCAAATAAAGAAATTATACTGAAATGCTTCCATCGACCCGAAGTATAGACATCAAGCAGTGGCCGAGCGCAGATCTCATCTTTCTTCTATATCTTCGGAATTAAGATTATGATGTGTTCTGTCAGGTTACAGTGTACAATTTGTGTGTGAAATTATGTATTTTGTGAAATGATGTAGTTGTTGCTGTTGCTTGAAACTTATTTTAAGCCTTGTGTGACCAAATTGTATGCTGAGGTGGTGTTAAAGCATCTAGGTGAAGGTAGCTCTGATAGTGTTGAAAGTACCCAAAAAACCCTGTAAAACTTGCTGCTGCTCCACATGGTTATTTATACCTGTTTTATTGTCTACATTCACAATTGCACTTGTCGACACTCGTTTCTCCTTATTTAAAGGCTCTATGCGCCACACCAGATGTTAGAATGCAGGTTATCGTGTAGAATTTAATGGAATAGAGACTAGGATACATTAAATTCAAGTGTGTCATGCTACATATGACAAATTCACAGCTGAAACTGGTAGTTTGTTTGTTTGTGGAGGTAAGGAGTGAGAGGGAAAATACCCACTTGTCTTCCCACTAAATCCAGGAGTCTCACCAATACAATCACAGCTGAAGGATTTCCCCCTGATGCTGTTATAATTCTAATAAAACTAAATGAGTGGTGGTTGATGGGAAGGCTGAAAATGAAAGTGAAACTAAAAGCCATCTTAACTACAGCATTGGTAACTCATAAACAACAATTTGAGGCTGTTTACATCATACAAGTTATACCATTGGAAAAATAAGGACTAAAATAGAGTTACTGTCAGATGGGTTCAGTTAAAAAGAAAACAAGAGGGAAAGTTAAGATTTTGCTAAAAGTTTGGCACATAGTTGTTATTGTGGATCCAGAGGGAAGTTTTAGGTTCTGTTTTAACTGCCTGCCATGATACAGACATGCACTGAAAGAAATCTGATGTGACTTTATCCCCAAATCTGAATCTGTGGAGCTGAGTCCGTGGCTGACTGCACCATAAAATGGCGTGTACAGGCCTGAGCTGGTATAAAATATAAATGTGATTCAGTAAAATGGTTCATCCAAAACATATCTAAGCGCATGGTGACAGCACTTCTTCAACACACAAGTGTATATGCGATCTCTCACCACACTACGGTTTCCGCTCGTATCCCGCAGTGCAAGTCTGAACTCTCCGGCCCGGCTCGGGTCCATGCTGAGTTGTAGGCGCAGAGTCTCGCTGCCTGCTCCGGGGAGGCACAGAATGGCACACCGGAGGGTGTCTTAAGCCCCGCGGCGGGTGTTACTGCTGCCCGCTGCCTCTGTGTGGTTTATAAGGTCCACCGGTATCTGAAGGGAATGCGTTTCGTCACGGGCAGGCTTTGGTTTTCTCCTCTCTTCGCAAATTCTTCCATATCTACCCGACCCGAGCACGGAGCGAAAGAAAAACAAAACAGGAAGTGCAGGAGTACGTCTCTTGTTTTTGTCCGTAGAGAAACGTGGCTGTGAAACATTCGACCTATCTCAAATGCCATACTGAATGAATAGCACTGCATTCACAAAAAAAAAAATCGTAATTATGTTGTAGTGTTAGAAACGAATTACTAATAATTAATCTATGAGAACATAGGAGATGAGGACATAAACAATAACAGACAATAAAACAGCACGAAAGAAATCAGAGAGCAGTAAAAGAAATAAATCAAACAAATACATTTTGCAGATATAGGGCAAACAACATCAAAAGAGATACTTAATAAGAAAAACATTTATCAGATAACAGCTAAATAATGCATTCACAGATAGATTACACAGGATTCCGTGAGTTGAGAAATGTGGTGGGTTTTTAACAGCCTCACCAGACTATTTTTTTTTTTTCTAATCATTTAACATTTAAGTGACATTGCACAGCGATGTACACCCTTTTGCTGTAGGCTATATTGTAAAATACAGTACATCCTAACTGAGTAACTTGGTGCCAGTGTCAGGAGTTAACAATGAGAGTGATGTGGGTGGTTTGTTGTGTGCCAGTGGAAAACTTGGCAGGAGAACTTTCTATGAGTGGTAATTGATTTATAGACTTTTTTTGAAGACCTGAGAGCAATGCACTGTGTGCAGAAATTTTATGTTGTCCACCTAATCAATGAGGGTAAAAGGTCAGTGTGAGGCCCTAGGTACTGCACTAAATCTTATTAGCTTTGACTCCAGACAAAAGTAACACATCCCTCTCCAACCCCTTCTCCGTCTTATGGGGTTAGTTGACCAGTTATGGAGTGCAAGCTACTTCTCTGTCAGGTCAGGCCTTTTGTTTATCTCATGCATGCAATCTGGTTTTATCTTTTCTTGCCTGTGGTGCACTGTTTTTAAATGGATTTATAGATTGAGTATAAGCTCCAGATCAAACTCAATAGCTGACTTATTCAAATCTCTGTCAGGATTTCCATATTTGTAAAGGGTGTCATTCATGACTGAAAGTTAATATCTGATAAAACTGTAAAGGTGTTTCAGAATTGGGTAAAGGAATAAAGTAAAATGACAAACTGCCCGTTTTTCCATATCTTTGAACTTGGAGCAAGTTGACCTGCAAGACAAAGGACCAATCTACAATATATGGATGCTTGAGTCAATTTTCCAACTCGTGTTGTGATTTCTTGAACCTCTGCTTTGAATTCACCTGTCAATAGGGAGTGAGAAAGCCCTATAAAGAAATTATAGAGCTTGAAACCTCTGTCATTTGTCCGACACTTTTTTTTTTTTTTTTTTTTCTTTAACGTGTGTCTACATATTTTGCAGGTTCTTACAGCATGTATTTACCCTCAGCTTATCAACAGCAACAAACTGCCTGCGGACGTCAGACAGAGAGCATAACCCCCCCCCCATGATAATCATTTTTGTCTCTCACTTTTTTGTATATCTGTCTCTAAGATTTCTGCCCACATCATGGAGTTGCGTTAGGTGTCTCTCAGGTCCTCTTGATAATCCACAGAGCTCACTGTGAACACTTTCCACACAAAAAATAGTTCCTATAAAAACTATTGACATCTGTGCTACTGTGGATTTTTCTAAGTTTCAACGTTTTGAGCACCACAAATTAGATTTAATTCACATGCATAATGACAGGGTGCATTGCAGGAGAAATCTTAGAGACACTACTGACTAGATGTATGTAAGAGAGGGAGTGTTTTTTTTGGTTGTTTGTGGCAAATGACGTTAAGCAGCTCTCAGCATTTTTTTTCTCTTGCTTTTTGTGTTGAGTTACAGTTTATACATTATGTTTGAAAAATGCTTCTATAGATTAAATACAAGTACAACTGTATAGCATATAATAAATTGATAATATAAAATACAAACTAGAAACAGGGCAGTAATTATATGATCAACCTGCTATACAGTTTTTTTTTTTTTTTAATCAGTCTGTGTTTTGTGATTGTTCACCAGAATCTGTTATTTCTTCAGGTTCCTATACAGCTACAGCGGGTATACCAGAACTAGTCCACAGAGTCTCTGACTTCATAATGAGACGAGATGGTGGGGCCACGTCTCACCCTGAAAACATATACATCAGCCCAGGCGCTCACGGTAACAGTCTCTATCCAGCCTCTTCCTCCTGTAAATGATTGTCATCTTCAAATTAACCCAGTCTTTCCCCGTGCTCACTAGAATATTCTCAACGTAAGGCTTCCAGGTGTTTTAACTCCAGGTCATCGTCCCCTACTACCTGAATGAGGAGCAGGGCTAAGGGAGTCTGTAACCCTGTTGCTCTGTATGTCATCAACCCTGGGAATCCATCAGGTAGTTAAACAAAGACTGGAGATCATCTATTATATTTTTGTATCAAAGAATGTACAGTATATCACACGGTTGTTTTCGTGCTATGTCGACGACAGGTCATGTTCAAAGCAGAAAATCGATGCAAGAGGTGATCCGGTTTGTTTCAGAGAAGAGGCTCTTCCTTCTGGCTGATGAGGTGGCTGTCTTAAAGCAGTATTATCCATCCATTTGTGCACATAAACGCACACATGTACAGTAAGTTAGCACGTGTCCCTCTCCACAGGTTTATCAGGACTGCATCTACGGGGAAAAGAGTGGCTTAATGGGAGAGTAAGTTCTCAGTTCCGATGGGCGTCTGGAGTTTGTCAGCTACTTTGTGATAGGTGATCTTCACAGAAGACAAGACAACGTTCATTCTTGACGCTGGACACCAGCAGCTGACGGGACAACCTCGCTATGGGGATGACAAGACGATGGAGAAGATAAAAAGCCAAACATTTAGTAAACAGTTTAAAACGCACTATAAAGTTGTATGCAGCTACATTTTAAGAGTTTATTAACCACACTTGTGCCCACAGGGCGAGTTATAGTTCTTGACAAATAGATAATGGCGTGTTAAGTGAAACGTAAGTTCTTGAAGTGCAGAAGATCATGTGATATGATGGAAATCTCCCAAACAGCTGGTAATTCTGCACGTGGTGAGACGGTTACGACTGATTGGATTCGTGGTCTGCGTGGTGGATATGTGGAGCTGGTAAATCTGGACCGCGCTGTCATGAAATACATCCACAATCTTTTCTCGAAAGACAGCTGTGCCCCCGTGTTGGGTCAGCTTGCCCTGGATCTGATGTTGAACCCTCCACAACCTCCGTTTAGCCTGTGAGGTTGTGAACAGTCTCCTGGGTTTCTACTGCCAACCAGTGGAGGGAGGAGCATTTGCGTTCCCCAGAGTGTATCTTCCACCTAAAGCCATTCAGAAAGCCAAGGTTACTATACTGTCTTATAGAACCATTATATATTATAATCATATAATTATCAAACGTCACATATCTGGTGCTTTGGTTATGTGATGTCTTTGGATATTTTAGGAAGTGGGAATGAAGCCAGATACATACTACTGTATGAGACTGCTAGAGGAGACTGGTCTGTTAGTCAGTCCTGGTTCTGAGTACGGGCAAAAGGAGGGCACCTACCACATCAGGTATAATTGGTATGATTAAAGATAAGTGGTCCACTTCAGAGAATAGGTGCATATTTCAAAAAGGCATTGTAACTGCGCTGTCAATAGAGGTTTGCAACACTGAAATATTTTATTAAACAATTTAAATCTGAATATATGTTGACTACCTACTCTGAATTTCAGCACTCATACACCCCTACATATACAACTTAACCACCGTCATACTTCACTGTTGGAACCATGCACCTCTCACTGTACTCCTCCCCCTTGTGATGACATACATTTCGGGTTGCCATCAGATCCACAAAGTTTGATTTCGGTCTCATCAGACCAGAGTATAGATTCCCAAAAGCCTTCAACTTTATCAATATGGGCCTTAGCAAAGGCTAAACAAGCTTTTTTGTGATTTGGCTTCCTGCGTGCACGACAGCCATGCATTGAGATGTGAGATGAAACAGTCACTCCAGTTTGCCGATTCTCTCGCACTTTTCTCAACAAAACTCACTCAATCCCCAGGTGAAAGCTTACGACGACGAACTGGACGTTTCCATCCTTTTTGAAGTCCGTCCTTTTTATATTTCTGTATCAGTTTTGAATTCTGACTCATCCTCTTGTACCCTCGCCCCCTTTCTGTGCAATGAAATAATTCTGTTGCTCAAGTCTCCAGACTATTCTGTCCCAAGTTGTGCCATTGTTGTTAGCATTGAGTCTGAGAGTAATTCAGTGGGTTAGGTGTCTAATTGTCACCTAGTTACACCTGTTTGAGTGGGATGGTTCAACAGACTCACCAGGTGAGTCTGGTGCCCTTAACGAGCACCAAAAAAACCTTCTTATTAAGACTTATTTTGTAACTTTCAGGAGGGTGTACTCATTTTACCTTTGACAAGAAAATTTACTTTTACTTTATATCTGAGGAAACCAATTTGTCCTTCTAATATTTACTCAACGTGCAGTTGCCTCTTTACATTTTTCACATTGATCTGTGGCTTATTGATTTATTCATTTTCATCTGAGGCCTGAAAGAGGTGGAAATCTAGATGTGGACACATAAGAACAGTCTTGTTTTAGTTATTTTTTCAGATGGCTGTCATAAAGTTTGCCTTTTTTCTCCAAGGCTATTACTTCCACATAATTATCAGTGCTATGCTGTAAGAATAAATGTGGTCATCGGAAAACCATATAATCTATGTGCTATTCTGTTTCTGCTAATTCTGCTATTCTTGATTAATTGTATTGAGTGTGTTATTAAGCATTTGTCATTTTTTTTTTAATTGAAAAAAATGTCATAGACAAAGGAAATAATTGTTAGACTGACCTCGATGTGCCTCTCTTAGCGACGACATCACCACTGTGGCCCACTCCTCGGCCTCTCGGTCGCAGCGGAAGTTGAAGCGGATGCAGTCGTGGGGCGGCGCAGCAAGACGCATCTCATGGCAGCGAGGGGACTTGACCTCATACTGCACTGAGCGAAGGTCAAACTCTGCAATGAACTGAGAGTAAAAAAAAAAATAATAATAATTATATAAACAGAT
>NW_019525088.1:58480-89623 GCF_002814215.2 Seriola lalandi dorsalis
TGGTGGTGAGACGGGCGGAGGGGACAGACAGGTGTGTGGAGGAAGATGATCTGAGGGAGCGGGAGGGAGTGAGAACATGAAGGAGGTCGGACAGATATGGGGGGGCGAGGTTGTGGATGGCCTTAAATGTTAATAGAAGGACTTTGAAATGAATACGGAACTGAACCGGTAGCCAGTGGAGCTGTTGGAGGACAGGAGTGATGTGGTGGATGGAGAGGGTACAAGTAATGATACGGGCAGCTGTGTTCTGGACCAATTGAAGTTTATGGAGGGATTTAAGAGGGAGGCCGAAGAGGAGAGAGTTACAGTAATCCAGACGGGAAGTGACGAGGCTGTGGACAAGGATGGCGGCAGTGTGGGGGGTAAGGGAGGGGCGGAGGCGATTAATGTTTCGTAGGTGGAAGTAGGCAGATCGGGTAATGTTACTGATGTGGGATTGAAAGGATAGTGTGCTGTCAAGGATGACACCCAGACTCTTAACCTGGGGGGAGGGTGAAACGGAGGAGTTATCAATAGTGAGAGAAAAACTGTTGGTTTTGGATAAAGTATATTTGGTGCCAATGAGGAGAACCTCGGTTTTGTTACTGTTTAATTTAAGGAGGTTTAGAGTGAACCAGGATGAGGGTTTAGTGGAGAGGTAGAGCTGGGTGTCATCAGCGTAACAGTGGAAGTCAATGTTAAATTTGCGGAAGATATTGCCGAGGGGAAGGAGGTAGATGATGAAGAGGAGGGGCCCTAGGACAGAGCCCTGGGGCACACCGGAAGTGACGGGGGAGGGGATGGATTTAAAGGACTTGAGTTGAATGAACTCAGTGCGGCCAGAGAGGTAAGATGTGAACCAGTCTAATGGAGTGTGGGTGATGCCAATGGAAGACAGCCTGTTGAGGAGAGTGGCGTGACAGATGGTATCAAAGGCTGCGCTCAGGTCGAGAAGGATGAGGATGGTGAGGAGCCCAGAATCAGCTGCCATCAGGAGGTCGTTGGTGATTTTGATGAGTGCTGTTTCAGTGCTGTGGAGTGGACGGAAACCGGACTGGAACTGTTCATACAGGTTATTGTGGGATAGGTGAGAATGGAGTTGGGAAGCAACAGTTTTTTCGAGGATTTTGGAGATGAAGGGTAGATTGGAGATAGGACGGAAGTTGTTGAAGTTGGAGGGGTCGGCGCCAGGTTTTTTCAGAATTGGAGTAATGGCAGCAGTTTTGAAAGATGTAGGGACAGTTCCAGTGTCTGAGAGAGGAGTGGATGATGGCAGAAATGAGGGGGACCAGAGAGGGAAGGCAGGCTTTAACAAGTTGTGTGGGGAGGGGGTCCAGTTGACAAGTGGATGGCTTGGATTTCTGAATTAGTTCTTTGATTTCTGAGAGAGTGGGGTGCAGGAAGGATGAGAATGAGTGTGTGGATGGGTGAAAGTTGGCTGAGATGCTGAGGTGAGGATTTGGACCTAGGTGCTGGTGGATATTCTTGATTTTTGCAGTGAAAAAAGACATAATGGAGTTGCAGAAGGAGGTTGTGTATAAGTGAGGGGGGAGAGAGTCCTTGGGTTGGGTGATATTGTTGAGCAGGGAGAACAGTTGCTTGGAGTTTCCTTTATTTGCATCGATGATACTGGAAAATAGCTCTACCTGGGTCATTGATTACACTCCAGGTTTGATAACTCCTTCTGTTGATGTCATTAACCAAGGGGTTCACATGTTTCTTCCAACCCTACACTGTGAATGTTTGAATCATTTATTCAATATGGACAAGAAGAGTTTAATGATTTGTGTGTTATTAATTAAAATACATTGTGTTTGTTGTGTGGTTCTGTCTGTTCCTGTATCACGAAACAAGATTGTGGACGTTTGTGTCGTGGTTTCGGTCTCAGAATTGTTTCACCCCTATTCTTCACGAGCAGCAGTACATGTCCTACCTGTCTCTTTGATGTCACAGTCTGTGAGCAGCAGCAAGGCCAGCGGATGGACCACGGAAGAGTCTCTGATGAAAACTTGCCCGCTGGACTTGACAGCGTAGAAGAATGTCAGCCAGCGACTAGGGAAGTCTTCCCCTCCTCTACACACACAAAGGAAGACGTAAAGTTTAAACACGCATTATGTAAGTCAACACCTGCTGTAGTAAAATTTTTGAGCATGTTCAACCTGTTCACTGAGGAGCGGTGAAGCAGCACTGGTCCACCGAGTGTGCGGAAAAACACACCGTTGGGGCGAAAGCGCCCTTCTTTAGTAACCACACCTTTCTTCACCTAAAAGAAATAAAAACAAAACAAGTGAAAGATTTTTCTCCAAAGATAGATGTCCAAATTCTTTGAAGAAGCACAGCAGGAAATAAGCTGTTCAAAGCCATATTATCGGCTCCACTCTGAGAAGCTGCCATGTACCTGAATGAGGTTGGGATAGAGTCCAGCCAGCAGCACAGCTTTAAGCAGCTCATCCTGCTTGCTGTGTTCATTGTAGAGAGAAGCGTGATGCTGGCACTCACTGGCACGAGAAACCAGCTCAGCGTCATGCAGGTTCTCACTGAACTGAGAGATGAGACCTGCAACAGCATGACACAAAAACAGGAATGATTTTGTGAAGCAAGTTAAGTAAAAAAGTTATTCCTAACTTTGGACCCACTCGTACAAGAACATTTTCTTATTTGCTTCGTACGTCTTTTTTGTCTGACACACAAACTTGTTTCAGCGTGATGAATTCTACCTGTTCACAAGTAGCTGAGATTTCATCATAAGCATAACCTACGGCCCTAAAATAGTCATATAAAAAGATACCTGTCCTGCTCATAAGCACAAGCATAAGCAGCACTCAACTGTGACGGAAGTAAAGAGAGAATGTTTCAATATGAGGTAAATGACATCTTTCTAAAGCAAAGCAGTTCATGACTAATAAGAGGGGGTCATATGACAGTCAGAGATATTAGATGGAATGACAATTACAGACAACATGTCATAACAAAAGTTGATATTGAACACTAAGTGACCTGCATAAAGACCCTGAGGCAGCTGACAGATTTGTCTTAATAACTACTAAAGTGTATTAGCTGCAATCAAAAATGCCACTAGAAATCATGAAATCGAAATAAAATCTCTCAAGATCTGGCAAGCCAATGATGATGATTTTAGATGAAGTCTGTTTGTATTTTTACATTTTCAGTATCATATTTAACGTTCAAATTCATTCAGATTAAGGCATTGTGATTTCAAGTCAAACAAGTGTTTTTTCCTTGAGGAGAAAGGCAGACTACCTCCTCATGACTTGTATGACAGGTCAGAACCGCTCATAAATTTCATTAGTACCACAGAAAATTATTTCACTCATTTGAGCCACTTCATCCCTAATCTGTGTTTGAGGGACAAAGTCGATGAGAATAATATTTCACACCAACCGTTGATGAATCGAAGGCTGGTCCTGGACAAAGTGTGTGTGTCCAGATATTCATCTCTGTCCTCTCTGTTGCCCTCGTGCTGAACTCTCCTCCAGCCTAACACAGCTCTACTGAACACCAAATAGTCACTGTAGCTGGAGCCGCTCAGCGCCTCTTTCGCCTGGAAAAACGGAGCACAGATGAAGTGCGTTATATTCAAGAAGTCAAATCCGTTTTATTATGACTATTATTCCAACTATGTAGATTAATAAACATCTCACCTTGTTGACTAGTGCTCGGTTCTGCAAGCTGTTGTGGAAGGGGTCTCTGGTCAGACAGGCAGCTATAGACAGCATGGGCAGAACACACCTGAACATGGCACTCAGGACCAGCACTTTGCCCAGCCGAGGGTCACATGACATACAGGCAACACGCTCTCCTAAAGGCGTCAGGGTTTCTGTCCCGTCCAGAACTCCTGCCAAAACAAAGACATCAATTTAATCCAGCACAGAAATACATATACGTGTAAAGTTAGACATATAACATGATTAAAATATCATCCAGAGCATGAATTGTTCAGAGTCACTCACCTATTTCTTGTAGATTTCGGACAGCTTCTCTCACAGCTTCTTGCTCTGGACTGTCCAACACTTGAGATAAGAAATCTTCAGCCTTAACAAAAGAAAAACAAGACTAGGTCAAAACCTAGTATGTGGCTGGACCGCCTATGGTCAAATCCCGATTTTATAACCATGACGTGGTCTCACACAGCTCACAGCCTTCGTCTGGGATCCACAATAATTTAGCCTTTATTTACTTCAACTCCTACTACCAACTACTATTTTGGTCCTTCATAGAATTAAACTCACTTTAAATTATTTCGACTCAACTGAACTTAATTAATTTCACTCAATTTAACTCGCTTTGGCAACACTGGACAGGCCAAGCTCCTGTGTACCAGTCAGGGCAGCTGTGGCAGACCCATCCAGTCGACCACACCTCTATAACCAATTCGGCTTTAGACTGAGGAAGGACCGCCTACTTAATTAACATACAGAAACCGAGATACATAAATAAATAAAATGTAGAAATATGTACATAAATCCTTAAATGCATAAATAAATAAATAAATGAATGTTGCGGTCCAGCCAAAAATGACATAGGGCATCATTCAATATGTGAGAAAACACCAAATAACAGTTTAACAAACACACAAAAGCTATTGTTCTCCGTCAGTACCTTGCAGTTACGACTGTGGATTTTGGTCTGCATTACTAAACTCTCCAGCGGGGTGCGCAGAATCTCAGGGATAGGAAATGGAGTCATGGATTCCAGCTGTTTTCGTGGGAACAGGTGGTAGGACTGTCCTGGCTGACATCGCCCTGCTCTTCCCTTTCTTTGAGTGACATTAGAGCGGGATATCCAAACTGTGTCCAAACAGGACACCTGGAGAGCCAAATGAAACAGGTTGGATTTGTTGCCTTTTTACATTCCAGCAGAAAATATCACAATCCCCAAATCTACACTTTTGCAGATCTGAAAAGGTTAAATGAGAAACTGGAGTAAAATGCAGATAGTATTACACTAACCTTTGTCCGTGGGTCATAATTCTGTTCTTTGTGAGTTCCAGCATCCACCACATGGACAATGTCATCTATGGTGATGGAGGTCTCAGCAATATTGGTGGTGAGCACAATCTTCCTCTGGCCCTTTTGGGTGTGCTGGAACACAGTCTGCTGGTCGGCCACTGATAAACTAGAGTGCACTAAAAGAAAAAAAGGAAATAAATTATAAATGCATTCTCTTATACTTAAAAGACATAAAAGAAGTCTTTGTCTGTGCTCTTACATGGCAGGATCATCTGTGAGCCCGAGGAAAAGTGGGGCTTCCCCTCCAGTTTCTCCTGAACTGCCTTGATGTCCTGCCATCCAGGGAGAAAACACAGCACTGCACCTGAAGCATGAGGGGGAAGGAGTTTGAGGGATCATCTTAAACACTGCTGCAAGGGCATGATTTAAAGAAAGAAAGAAAAAGAAAAGTTAGAGATAGTGTATTAGTTACCTGGTTCTCCATGTCTGTCAATGTGCTCGATTACGTCAGCCACTAAATCTAGATCGGGTGTTGCCTCAACTCTTCTTCCCTTAAACAAGAAAAAATACCATTTCACATGATACAGCATAAGCGAAAAGAATCTTATGCACAGAATATACTACAGTGGGATGAATCTGAAAGTAATGCATCACATCAAAAACGAACAAATCCATCCAGACTTCAGGCTCACCTGCTCGTCTGTCTCCTCTCTTTCTTGGACTGGCAGTGGGCGTCCCATCTCTCTCAGCACATCCTCCAAGAATCTCTCCTTCACCGGGTGCATGAACCCTGGCACCTTCACGATTGGGCAGCCTCCAAAGTATTGGGCCAGCCTCTGGTTGTCCCCAGTAGCGCTCATAAGCACCACTCGTAGGTCGGGGTTTTCTTTTAAGCTGGAGCGCAGTAAGACCAGCAGCAGGTCTGTGTTTATGTCTCTCTCGTGGACCTCATCCACCACCACGTGACTGATTCCTTTCAGGGACGGGTTCGACTGCAGCTTCCTCAGCAGGATGCCCACTGTGAGGAAGAGCAAGGCTCCTCCACTGTGCTCAGGGGGTCGGCTGTCAAGTCTCACCTATGCACAGAGAAGTACTTATTCTACAAAAACTCCGAAACAGTCAAAGATTCATCAACTAATGTGAATTACTATAATCAGAATACCATTACAACGGAAGAAAGCTCTACTCTTGGAATACTTTAAAGCTTCTGCCAGTCATAAGCAAAAGTCTGTTACACTGACATGAAATCAAATTATTTAATTAATACATTTCTGAGTGCTCATCCTACAATAACAGTTCCGACAGCCAAAAGAAAAATAACAGTTATTGTTCATTTTTATGTAGCATCACAATATTGTAAAGCCCAAGATGATGTCTTTAAATTTCATGTTTTGCCTGAAAAACGCAAAAGTTATTCAGTTCACTATCACATAACAGAGAAAAGCAGCAAATCCTCACAAACAAGATGCTGGAACCAGGTAATGTCTAGAATTTTTTGCTTTAAAATGACAAACTATATAAGAAATAGTTGTCCAGCAACTTGTCGATTAATCTAATAATTTCAGCTCTAATTAAAATAATATATTAAAAAACAAAAGTATGTGTATTCTGTAAACCTGTATCTACCTGATGTCCCACAGAGTTTCTTAGGGATGGGCCCATCTCATGAGCAACACGATGGGCCACTGACACGGCACTGATCCGACGGGGCTGGGTCACCAGGATGTTGCAGTCGGCCCCCTCTCCGCCTCTCACACGGTCCTCCAGTAGGAAGCGGGGGATCCGTGTTGTTTTGCCACATCCAGTTTCACCGGCGATCACCACCACCCTGGAAGACTGCACAGCCGAGACCACACGCTGACGGTAGTCATCAACCGGGAGTTTCACACCCAGTACAGGGTTTGCCTGCTCCCATTCCTCCTGAAGGTAGGTACTGAGCTCCTGAGCTTCCTCTTTTGACAAAGGTTTGTATGGTCTGCCTGTGATGGCGTCTGCCACCAAGTCCTCCTCTTCTTTTTCTTCCCCTTGGTCTACTGTCTGCTCTCCTTTTGCTTCTTTCTCCTCCCACAATTTCTGCACTTCTTCTGCCACCGGGTACTGTTGAGAAGAAGATGAGGTTTTAGCTTTGACAGAAAATTAAAATACCATCACACGCCCTACGAGAGTGGTTCCCAAACTGGGGGTAAGGACCTTCAAATAGGTGCCAAGATAAATCTGAGGGGGTCAGGAAAAATAACTGATGAAATAAAATGTATATATATTGCTTTTACACAAATTCTGCCTGTGATAAAAGAGACCATAACCTGTGATGAGGGGGTCACACTAGAGATCCACTAGGACACCCGAACATTAAATCAAACATCAATTCAAATCTTTGGGCATTATTGTGCTGCTATAACATCCTCCGATCTTCACTGATTTGTTGCCACAAAGATGAACACACTTTGGTTTAATATATAATTGTATGTTGTGACATTAAGAATATGTCCACAAATTTTTGGCTGTGTAGTGCAAACACACGAATGCCATCCATCTTACTCACCTGTGTGAGATACTCCCTCATACGAGTCTCCAGGTAATTTGGGATTTCCAGTGGGAGGGGGCGTCTCTCCCTCTCTCCTGCCTCCCTCACCTTTTCATGGTTGTACTTGGCATGAGTCAACGGATTGTTGTTTTTATCCAGCAGCTCTAGCTCCTAAACCAGGTGACATGACACACATATTAGAACTGTTCTAACATGCAAGAGCATAGTATTTCTCCAAAGTCATTCCCACCTTCAATTTCATGCAGGCCAGAGCTGCAGCTTTCTTCTCTGCTGTCACTCTGTTACTTGCTGTAGCTGTGAACTTCATCTTCTCAGGCCAGAGCACGGTCAGTTCACATTTCTTTTGCTTCCCTCCAGTGGTTCGGAAATTCATTAGCTCCTTTAATGACAGACAGAGATATGGGTCGAGAACGTATAAGCTAGAAGTGATTAGCTTCCATTGTGGTGAAGACGAGAGCTACCAACCCTGATTCTGTTCGTTGATGTGGCCACCTGGATGACCCTGCCCAGGAGAGATTTAGGTTGAGGAAACAGGGAGAGAGCTTCAGCAACATTGGAGGTGTCCTCTACAGGGGACTGGTATTGTTTGAGTTCATCTGCTTTGGCTTTAGACATGCGGACATAATTTCTCCATGAGTTGTCCTCATTATCATAAAAGGGTGTATGTAGCCCTCCACTCCCTTGGCCAGCTCTCTTCCTGGGGAGCTGATTGTTTGGACCAATCACACCCATTTCCTGTGCACAAAGAGAGTAGAAGAAAAGAGTGAAGGAGCAAGTCACTACAGATAAGTAAAATAAATTTAAAAAAGTGCATCCACTTTTTACAGTGTAAAGTCTTACTCTGAGCTTGAGACAAGCAGCAGCTGCAGCAAGCTGTTCTGCATCACTCCTCTTGGAGGCATAACCTTCCTCTTCAATCTTGCAGGGCCACATCAGTGTGACAGTGGCTTTCTATCGAAACAAAGTTGCAGTTCAAAACTTAAAATCATCTATGAGAGAGCTCTCAAATACATGGTGTGTCCAGAAACCCCATTTCATCACGACAATTGTTCTCACCTTGACCCCCACATGTTCAGTGTAGCTGTACTGGATGAGATGGGACAGGTCACTGACTCCCAGTGACCGAGAGATTGTGTTATTCAAGAGGGTTTTAGGATCTGGAAACTCCTTCAGCAGCTCTGCGTTAAGGTTAAACCAATAAAAACAGTAAAAACAAAAAAAGGTCAGACACACAGTTCTCGGAGAATTGGTGACAGAATAATATCCTGTTGGCTGGTCGGCTGATAACACCAAATGATCAGCTACACAACTATTCAGAATTTCTTGCCGCTTCGGTTGTTCCAGTAAGTCCTAAAGATGAATAGTTTTTACGACCACTCATTCTGGAATCCTTACTTTGACTAGGCACCTTCATTTTCATTTCCCTGATCCTTGTGAAAGCTACTGTGGGCTAAAATGTGTTTCTTACCACGCAGTGGCAACAACAAGAAGAATAGAGCTTTTTTAACATGATATTATTACAGCAGACTTGCAATCGTCTCATAGTGGGATGGTTGCATGGAGAGGGACGGACGACTGGACTTTACCGTTCAAGTAACGTCTAATAGCTAATGAAGTGAGAAAAAAATGATACAGCTATGAGAACTGTGCTTTTATACAGCCATTCTCTATTTATTATGTCATTACAGCTTCCTTAAGGCTTAGGTAAACCTTGAAATATAGTAGTGAGCGGATGTTTTCAGGATGTTTCTATGATGTTTTAGGAGGGATGTCCTTGAGGTTTAGCAGTGCTGCGAGCTGTCACCTGTTAGCCGTTAGCTAACTTAGCTAACAGTAGTTTTCACTCACCTCGTTTAGTCTGAAAATCCGAAGCACCGGGTTTCTCAAATCTTCCAGCTTTTGTAGTATACCACCGCATTTCTTGGCTCCAGTTGGACGCTGTTTTGCCTCCTGTGTAAACACATTTGGCGATTTTGCTCAGCCCTCTCAGGCGCACGAGTAAAACGCCGGGTAGCGCCATTTTTAAACTACAATCTCTTCTTCTGCGGCAGTGAGCGGAAGTAGACAACAGTATTCACAGCGACACCGTTTGGGTGTAAAATAAACTTACATTAAAATGTTATTAAAAATGCTACTGATTTACCCGTTTTTACGTTAATCTTAATTACCGAGACATCTCTTAATCTGTTCAATTCATTTAAAATAAATAATTAAATAAGAAAAATACATGAAACATGACTCTCCTTATACTTGACCCCTGTGAACAATTAAATTCTAGAATGTAAATGTGGGTGGTATTGGATCCAGAGATCCTGTAAAAAGTGTATCAGCAAAACCAAATTCCCTTGACCATCATAAGCTCTTAATCAACAAATCAAATTTCTCCTTACACTGCATATTAATTGGTGCTGTTATAACATATAACGTAGTTCCTCTTGCTTCAAAACCTCAAAATATAAAGGCAACTAACCCCTGTTATGGTAAAATAATACTGAAATTTTGGTGGGGCTTCAACATCTGTGGGTCCCAAGAATTGTCACCTCCTCTAACTGCATGCAAGGTTCAAAGGGCACATCTGAAGTGTGGATAAAACATAACAGGGTAAAAATCAGTTTATTGCATCGTACTGGGTATAGTGTCTCAATCAGCACATGCTGTTTACAGTCTGAATTTCAGGAATTATCTGACTTCTTTGCACACAGCGCTCTTGCCACCTGGAGAATGGCTGGAAAACTCCCAGACTCTGTCTGGTGCTGTCTGGACTAGAGCCCATAAATAGTGCTGCTTGAAAAAATAGCTTTTGATCAATATGGAACTGGCATTTGTCCTCCTCTTGGTTGTCACAACTGGTGAGTTCATGTTAAACACATTGTATTTGTTGGTGTGAGTTGCTACTTAAAATGAATATGAACCAAGCTGATATCTTGATTTGAGAGAAAGCTGGGGACCCTCTTACTCTTATTCAGTATTCTCTCGTTTCTGTGTCTCACTGTGTTGAAGTTTCTGGGTGTGGTGTACCCAATTACGAGCCCAACACCAGCCGTGTGGTGAATGGAGAAGAGGCCCGTCCCTACAGCTGGCCATGGCAGGTGAGTCAGTGCAAACACTTTTTCACAAACATAATTTTTACCCATCTGATTCTCATACTGATCTAAATCATCCAGTTTTCTATTTATCTATAGGTGTCTCTGGAGTCTTTCTTCCCCACCTGTGGAGGAACACTTATTGCTCCTGACTGGGTCTTGACTGCTGCTCACTGCATCACGTGAGATCAAGTTTACATCTCAGATAAACAATTTTACAACTAAAATAAATAGAATGTTAGATCTCTGAATTAATCTAGAATGTTTTCCTTGCAATGGCCACGTATAATTTCTAGATTAAAATGACAGTGATGTAATAGTAATGTCACTGATTTAATTTCTAAAACTCATTTTTAAAGACATAGAGGCTCTTTTTTCCCAACCAGATTCCACACATACAGGGTGGTTCTTGCTGAGCATGACATGAAAAAGCAGGAGGGACCTGAACAGTCCATTATGGTGAAAAAAATGTTCATCCATCCCAAATGGAACGACAACTGCGTGTCTTGTGGGTAGGTTATTGTCCTTTCTCAACATATTCAGCCCAGCAGTCTAGATCTGAGGGGGATTATTAAGAAACACAGTAAATATGTCCTTGAAAAAGGTGCTTACCCTGAGACCCTGGGAGTTTCTGCTGAACAGCAGCTGAGTAAATAGAAGTTTTGTAAATGTAAATGAATGCACCTAAACATGTAGTAGAAACCGGCGCTCCACACAATTATGTAGACTCTGAGTTATTGAGAAAATATAATTAATGACATGTTTCATTCTTTGTGTTTCATTCTGTTATGTAGGAATGATATTGCCCTGCTAAAGCTGGAGAAGAGCGCTGTTATTAATGATAAGGTTCAGCTGGCTTGCCTGCCACAGCCTGGTGCTACCCTTGCCCACAACCAGCCCTGTTACGTCACAGGCTGGGGTCGTCTTTTCTGTAAGATCTGCTGCCAAGTCTGCTAACACCCAGCTCATGTCGGGTGAAGTGCACCCTTGTGGAAAGCAAAAATATTTAATTGCTCTGGGACCTGAAGATATTCATCAAATATAATTCAAGTTTTCAGCTGTTGTTACAATGAGTGTGTCCATTTCTCTTTAGCTGGAGGTCCCCAGGCAACTACACTTCAGCAGGCCCTACTTCCTGTGGTGGATCACAGTATCTGCAGTAAAAGTGACTGGTGGGGCAGCTCGGCGAAGACAACAATGGTCTGTGCAGGAGGAGAGAGCAAGTCAGCATGCCATGTAAGAAACAACAACGTAGCTCTATACTTTATGTGACACAAATGATACCATTTTCTCCAACGTTACAATATCTGCTATAATCTTCCAGGGTGACTCTGGCGGCCCTCTGAACTGTAAGGGCAGAGACGGTAAATGGTATGTTGAGGGAGTGACTAGTTTTGTGAATGGGCGTGGATGTAATACTCCTAAAAAGCCCACAATGTTTACCCGTGTGGCCTCTTTCATCCCCTGGATCCGTGAGGTAAGGGAAACATCACTTTACATGAAGACATACAGTAAATGTACTGTTGGCTTTTTGTGAAATGTTCAAACCTTGTGTTACTTGCTTGCAGACCATGGCCCAAAACTGAAGAAGTTTCCGTAACTGAAGAAGTGACTCAACAATAAACTCTAAAATGAAATGTTCATATTATGTTTGTCTTGTATTTCAACAAAAGGGGTATAGTATTCATAACATAAAGAAAACATTTTAATCAGTTGTATACATTTTTTTTTTTACAAGGTCAGGACAAAGGTAAACCTCAACATACACATATTTAACATAGTAAACATTTTAATATCTATTATGGAATTACAAAGGCATATTGTGCACTGTAGGTTCTTGGTATTTTTTAAATGAATTGAGAACTGTATTATGATCATATCTAGAACTAAAGTAAATGAAGTATATGGTTTGTTTATACTTTACAATCAAAAGCAATTGACTAAAGTAAAACTGTATATACATTTGAACATGACAAAACGTGTGAATGCAGCAGCTGCATCAAAACATATATCCCACTACTGTTCATGTGAAAAGATTATTTTCATTCAGCAGCCTTGGTTGTAGGCTATATATTGTGTGGCATAAATCATTACAAGAGATAATCATGGGTCTGAGGGTGTCCAGGTGAAGAAGTCGATGCCCTGCAGCTCCTTAGGTAAATACTCCTGCTCTACAGGGTCACTGAAGGCTGGGTTGTATTTGTAGCCTTTAGCGTAACCCAGTTGCTTCATCAGCCTTGTGGGGGCGTTGCGGAGGTGCAGGGGGACGGGAGGCAGGGGGCCTTTGTGGTTCCTCAAACATCCCTTCACATTACCATAGGCCTTGTAGATCGCCACAGACTTGGGTGCTCGTGCCATATACACCACACACTGGGCCAGGATGACCTGTTGAGCAGCAGATTAACAGAAGGATGACAACAGAGATGAGACACTGAAATACAACTTGTATAGCAGTTAGCCATTTTGATAGAAGACCGTGTAAAACCACCAGGTTGGCCTACCTCGCATTCAGGCATCCCGATGAAGTGACAGGCCTGGAAAGCGGACACAGCCTGAGGGAGGGCAAAGGGATCTGCCATACCTGAGAGAGACATGACAAGGAAGGCATCCAGTCAGCCTGCATTCAAAATGACACTTTCTGTGGTTAAAAACTTATCTTTCAGTCAGTGTTTTCTTTCCTGTAATAATTTCAAAGTACAAGTTGCCTGGGGTCAGGGAAAGTGACCCACATAATGCTTAGGGACATTTTCATAGGCAACTGACAGAAGACTGTTAGAAAATATTATAAGTTACTTGGTTATTTAAAGAGATAGTAGACTACAGTATGTATGGCTTTGTACTTTACAGCAATCCCTGTTCAACAATTCATCATTTTTACTGCCAACAACATTGCTACTTAACTTCATTTGTACCATTTCTCACTTTTCAAAACAATGTAAGACAGTAACATAATACAACTACAAAGCAAGTTTCAAGTGTCACCATGCTGTATGAGGACTGGCTCACAAAGAGCATAAGACCAAACCCAAATAAACCAGTGCAAAGCATAGAAGAGCAGAATATTAAAATCAGTGAATTAATTAAATAAAATTCTAAAAGGATTCTGCATAAAAACAAGTTTTAGAAGAAGAGATTTCTGACAGGCTCCATTGAAAGGATCTCCCCGCAAAAGCCCACAGTTATCTGTAGTTATGAGCTAAGATTATGTGACAATCAAAAACAACACAGTCTTCACTCTGGCTCAAACTGAACTAGTGTCAGTGATGTAACCAGGAACACAGCCATGCAACACTGCAAAACATAATCAGTAAAACCTAATCTTATCCACAGAGGCAACCAGCGTGTTAAGACCAGAGGATCAGAGTGGCAGCCATGTGCCAGCTGCATGAGTGATTAGAATAAATCATAAAAGAGAAAACACCTGCGATGGCGTCATTCAGTAATTTCACATACCAACATCCTCGCTGGCAAAGCGGACCAGTCTGCGAGCCACATAGAGAGGATCCTCACCGCCCTCCAGCATGCGGCCCAGCCAGTACAGAGAGGCATTCTCATGGGAGCCTCTCATCGACTTATGCAACGCTGAGATGCAGTTGTAATGCTCTTCGCCTTTGAGTAACACAGATACATACACAAAAATACGTCAACAGGTGATGCAAGAAAAAAATAAAAGAGACAGATCAAAATCTGTTGGTGGCATTTCCCAAGCCTTCACTGTGGTGCAAAGAAAATTACATACAAAAAAAGTTAATGACTAGCACACCATATAAAACCATAATTCAAGGCAGAATACTGTCTCTGTTAAGCTCATTAGTCAAGCTCAGGGACAGTTTCATCACCATATGAAACAGGAATCTCAGTCTTTTGGGACAGCTGTGTATTATGTAACAGGACAGTGTAGAGGACATTTGAAGCCATTATTGTTCATCAAAAGGGGTCGGGTAGGGGAGGTGTAAATGACTGAGTGTTTCAGTTGAGAAAAATCCAAGTTAAAGTGCTTTCTAGTTTTATGAATGTACAGCACACCAGTCTTAATCAGAATCAAAGGCTTACATTTCGTGTTGTAAAGGGCACTGGGTCTGTACAAAAATGTGTGTAGCTTAATACCCCTACGTGACATTCACACACACGCACACGCACAGAGAAAACAAACATCCCACTCCTAAGCAACCACAATCACAGCTATAAACACCCCCACATTATATCCATTATATCCATTTCCTTTTATCGTCTAATGCATTTCATATGAAAGCCCCATGGCAAGAAAGTGATAACAGTTGCTGAGAGGTAATATGTTGGTGCTCTTAAGCTCAAGACCTCAAGTTATTTAGAACTTATTTAAAGTGAAGATATTGATGGTAGGTGTTATACTGAAGCTGCTGAGAGGATTTTAAAGATGTGGATTTGTAAAATATGTTGCATATTCCTCACATTTTAGCCATCATTGGCAATACTTCAATAATGACAGAACAGAATTGTATGGAAGTTACTACAGCAGATGCTGTGATAAATTTAGGGTGACTCCTTTCAGATCAGTGAGGTTCACAAGGGTTACGTAATTACAGAAACGTTCAAAGTACACCCGGGCTTACCAGCTTTATCATAGAGAATATGGGACCTCTGAAGACCCTCCTTGACATGGTCTTCCTTCACCAGTATTTCTTGAGGAGAACTGCTTTGTGCCAACAGGTTTGGCTGAGTCAAGCTCACCTGAGCCTGAACAGCCAGCTGCAGACTATTGAGTCCTGTTCTTGCGTCACCATCACAGAGGTAGGCTATGGTGTCCAGAGCTTTTTGCTCAATGTAAATCTTTGGCCTAGGAAAAGAGAAAACCATATCAGTGTCAATATTTTTTTATTGTAGTAATTTCCCATGTAAAGAATCAATGCCTGAGAAATAAAATGATGACAAATATTAGAGATTTGTACTCATTTATGATGAGGCCACTGCAGCACGACCATATTATAAGATATATACATATACATAAGAAATAACTGCGAACTCAGATGAATGCTTGTTACTGGGTATGATGACGAATATATTAAAACATATATTCCCACACAAGTCTCTTAATTCACTTTGATATAATAATCACTGAAAGCAAAGTACTTATTAGTTTATTGTAAATGTAGTGTTTTTGTCAATGTCTGGATTATGTAGAAATAATGACTCAATTACATGTTTTGAGTCTCTGAACTTAAACTGTGTTACAGCCTCAGATGTCAGTGCATCCCAAACATTACATCTGATGCAACTACTGGATTATCTCCCTGAAGATCACATACCATCTGCAGCCAGGAGTTCATATGCAAATTCTTTTCTATTAACATATCAAACCAAACCAGAGTCTTTGAGATTGCTGCAGCTCCAACAACTACTTTTACACTCCCCCCATATATTATCTAACTAAACCCAACTGAAGTAGCTGTAGGATGACACCCGGTCATTACATGTGGGACACCGAGGGCTCGGCCCCCAGAGGAGCACTTACTCGTGTCCCCCTGTTTGATCTTGACCTTTGGAATTCGCTGGATCTCGTCCCAGGACTCTGATACCGAGTGTAGCCACGGCCCTGTCCAGGATCGAGCCCATCGCCTCCACGGAGAGCTTCTCCAGCACCAGCACCCTGCACCTGCTCAGCAGAGCAGCATTCACCTGGAAGGACGGATTCTCTGTGGTCGCTCCAATCAGCGTTAAAGTCCCGCACTCCACGTGAGGAAGGAAGGTGTCCTACAGATACACACATGTACTGAGTGAAAAAAAGGCGAGAGCAAACATATAATGAAGAGAGGTGAAAACAAGGACCATCTATGCAGTGATGATATCGAGGCTAAGTATTTATCTGACCATTTTCATAATGCTTGCTCCATCAGAGAAATTTCTCATCTTGCTGCCACTATTGCAAACACAGTCATTGATGACACTTGCCCTACTATGATATGTATTTCCATGCTTTGAACCTTATTGGGTCATTAAGCAAAGATCAAGACTGGTCCTCCTTGGCAACTAATACAGGGATTTACTGTCATGCAGCACATAGCTGCATAGAGTCATGGACGCTAACAGCCAACAGATTCCTATGGGAAAGTAAGGGAAATAAACTATGCAAACCTCAGCCATTAGCTTCACAACCTGTAGTGTACTACACAGACTTGCCTTTTTAAACATTTTGCAACTAAAGCTAACATTACAAACTAAGGTAGCGGCTCAGTACTCCACCTGTTGGGATTTGTTGAAGCGGTGAATTTCATCAATGAACAGGATGGTCTTCCTCTTGCACAGTCGGAGCTCATTCTGCGCCTGCTTGATCACCTCTCGGACTTCATTGGTGGACGTACTGGTTGCAGACAGATTGACAAAACGAGCTGTGCCGTTCTTTTTACTGGTGCTGGCAATTATGTGAGCTAGAGTGGTCTGAAAGACAACAAAACATATACAAGGTAATTTGATTAACACATATGGTCTGCCTTCTGGAATCTTAATGGGCCCAGAGGCAAAAACGAAACTGCCCGACACCACCAAAAAAAAAAAAAAAAAAATTCTGCTTAATAATGTTAGGGGTTTGATTATTCGCACATATATGGCATCTTTAATCTCCAGTGTTTGAGCCATACATTTAATATTTCAGATCATGTAATGCGCCTAGCTTTGAGGGCCTCATAAATCTCATCTTCACTTCAGCTGTGAAACCTGAACACTGCTAGACAATTGAGGGAGGGAGTTAAAGAGGTCAAGTGTGAGTAAAGCATGTTGACAAAGTCTAAGTATGGCGAGCTGCTGTGCAACAATCCACGCAAGTCGCTTGGCATACCCAGGAAGTCATTAACAGGCTGTATTCAGGTCTGACAAAGAGAAGAGAGGCAAGCACAAACCTGGCAGCCACAGACTGAATAACTCACCGTCAACATGGTGTAAAGGTTTCATGACTCTCTCTTTATCAAGTGCAACAGAGAGAAGAGCAATAAAAACGTACATTAAGAGAAAAGGCAGTATTTCAAGTTTTGGTTGAAGCTTAGGGCTGCACCTAATTCATTTTCTGTTATTTGACTAATAATTGACCAATCGACTACTTGTTGCAGCTGTAGTTTACATCAATTTTAAAGCAAAAACAGCACATATTCAAAAATTTAAAAAACTGCTGCTTTTCTTTGTTTTATGGCATTTTTGACTGATAGTTTCACAAATCTATTATGAAGGGCATTTTTGATTGTTTCTGGCATTTTAGAGACCAAACAATTAGTCGATTAACTGAAAAAATCTCAGTTAATGATAGTGATTATCTTAAAACTTCAGATATCACCATATGTGGTAAGAATAAGTGTTGATGATAGTCAGATCTCGTCAATAAGGGGATGGGTATCTCAGCTGTCACCACCACACCTTCCCGCATCCCGGTGGTCCCCAGAGGATCAGAGATGGTATTTCCTGCGAGTCCAGAAGTGACCGGAGGAGTGTTTGCTGGCCAATAACTTTACTCTGACCAAAGTATTCTTCCAGGTTGTTTGGTCGCAATATCTCCGCCAAAGGTTTGTCCATCGTTAGCAGTGTCCGTGATGACAAACCATGTGCTGTCTTTGGCGTCTGCCCGCTGGACGCGGATGTTTGGCTCTTCTGAGTCTCCGTACCTGCTGGTGCAGGTTCAGCCTCATTCAGGACACTACGTTGAGCCCCCTTGCTGACAGAAGTGGCAGTGTTAAGTAAACCACTCCGTTCACTTTGAACTGAAACTTTACTCTTGTTGGTCTGAAAAAGAGAGAACATAGTAGGTGTCGGGGTCCCTGCTACAGCTTTGTTGACACCGGGGCTGGCCCATGATGGTCTGGTCGGTACAGCTTCCGCATTAATGCGCGGTTTCTTTAAAGGAGGTTCACTGTCGTCTGTGGTGGACGGGCTGCTGTCATCGCCTCTCAGCAGACATACGTCGAGGTGTCCATTAATTGTGGTCGGCTCGAAGTCTTTAGAACAAACGGGACACTGCACCGACTCCAGTGCTGTGGATGTCTTCTCGTTCGCCATGTTGATTCACCGCGTAACTTTTGACCTTTAATCACGTGACCAAACACTGATTTGAGATTAAATGTTAGAAACTTGTTTTTGCAGTTGTATGTACAGTTATGACTTCCTGACCTCTTTTACCAGCTAAATATGACGTTTATTCGAATATTATGTTTGTTGAACTTTTTTTTATACTTTGTGGACCAATTTTGATTTCGTTACTGTATATACACACTACTACTATATATAGTATGTTGTTTGCATCTACGTGCTGTGGGACAGTCCATCATGTGGACTTTTCTTAATAATGACACTTTGAAATTAAATTTGGATTGTGTCTTAGTTTAACCGCTAGGGTGGTAAGTATAGTTAACATTGTCACTAAAATATGACTATAACTGTTTTCTCAAATGTTGGCCAGGGAAACTTGTTCTCCCCGTAGTAACTGTGGTACCTGAATGCTGCATTGATCTACATATATTAACAGCCAGGCTTCACACTTTGGCCATCGGTAACATATTGAGGACTTCCGGGTTTGTCCTTGGGGCTAATGATTATTTTAATTTTTGATTAATAGTAATGGAAGAGATATAAACAAAGGCTTCAAATAAATTTATGTTATTAGTATTATTTTGTGATGTATTATAAGTAGGCTAATAGTAGTAGTAAAAGTAGTATTAATAAATGTTGATGCTCTAGTTGGTGATACTTCTGCCCTCAGAATGCTGATGTACCTGCTGATACCTTTATACAGTATATCATGGAAAGCTACTTTATGTGATTTCTTATTTACTGTAAGGAAAAAATGGTTGAATTATAATTAAAAAACTAAAGTCTGAATTGTTTTACTGCTGCTGTTTTCTTACAAACTTAATTGGTGCTTTATTGCAGCCTTCCTCAGTCTTTCTCTCCTTCTCTGCTCAGATGAAAGATCCAGCCAAGAGACACATACCAGAGAGGTCAACCAGACCAGGAAGACAGTGAGAAAGCTCCGAAGGAAAGGGCCGGCGGCCAAGTGTCCCCCTCAGGGAGAATGGCCAAGTCTAAGTCAATTCATCAGTGTGCCAGCAGCTGAAACATGACCAAGCTGGCCTTGTTCCCCTTCTTAGAGAAGGTGAAAACCATGCACTGCTTCTGGGAAATGAAGTTTGAACCACAGGTATGCACACAGTTCATGAATTGCTTATAAAAGATACTTAGCCTAGATGAAGGAGTATTAATATGCTTTTTTAATCAGCCCTTTGAGTCTACAGGAGCACCAGCAGAGGGTGCTAATGCATTTTAAAATAATTGAAATGCTGTAACACTATAGCGGCTATAGTGTTACAGCATTTCAATTATTTTAAAATTAGGCTATAGTACAGCCTAATGGTGCATTCACTAATTAGCCCAAATTATAAACAGAGACTAGCCACTAATGATCTTTTTATAGTAAAGATTTGAAAAAAACAATGTGGCTTTGGCATTTATTTTCAATGGTGATTCAGTATGGTCTCACCTAGACTTTCAAAAACAAACCCTCTAAAATTTACCAGGGTATAAAATGACAAAATATTACACCATGTGTAGTGTCCACTCAGCACACTGTGTAAGTGCCAAAATAGCTTAGTCAATTTTATCAATTGCCAAATTATGTGATGCCTGAGAAGTGCCAAAAATAGCGTAAAACATGTAGTATGGGATTCAATTAATCACATGTTGTAGCTGAAACTTACAGTCTACTGTAAAGCAAACTGAGACATTGTAAGCAATCAAAGACCATATTTGCTTTTTTTTTTCCACCATGGCAGCCAACAGATTCATTTGAGCAGTGAGAGCAGAGCTCCCATCCAACAGTGAGTTCATTATTGTATTTGGCAGAGCTGGTTGAGAAGCCAGAGGAGGCTGGGGAGGTTTCCAGACATGCTGCACATAACTATGACTGGCCACTGTTGGCCAGATGATGCATTCTTGGCCCTCTGGCCGTATGGGTTTCACACCCAAAGTGTGTGATTGTTGCACAACGTAATGTAGACTATGTTCTATTTTCATCTGGATTGACACTTGATAATAATTCTATATTTTAATTACTGTTGAATTATGTCTGTTTACTCTGGATACTGTAATTAAAGTTTAGCAAACAATAAAGGTTGATATGAAGTTGCAATGCTGAGAACATTGAGTGTATGCCCCCACATGTTAGTTGATATGACATTTGCAGCAGTAATCCAATAGCACGGGCTATTATTTACACCACATCCAAGTGTCTGTGTTGACAGGGAGACAAGACCCACCATCACAGTTCTCTCAGTTTTAAATGCCCTTTGCTGTGTTAAAGATTAATCTTGTTTTTGTTAGACTACGGCTCACATAGTTTATTCACAGAGAGGACTATTGGAGAAAAGGACATTGAAAAAAAGGCTTGCTCTCTAGCGAAGATGGGAGGTTCAACAGAGTGAGAGAGCGAGCATGTGTCTCAGACACCCTTTGCTGGCACCTGTCACTCTTTTGTCATGAGGACAAACTGCCCGTCCTTTGGCTCTAAGGAAGGAATGGGGGGCGTTGACTGAATTAACAGCGGCAGTGGAAGGATAGTGTAGTATTAACATTTGGGTGGTCCCTACTCTGAGAAGGAGCTGCCATCTCTTCTAACCCTCCACTTGAGTCACTTCTCCCTAAGCTCCATAAGGTCCTTTGTAGTTAAAGATAGCAAAAGCAAGACTTACAGAAGAAGGATGAGGAGTAAAGTGAAAGGCATTGAGAAATATGTCACAGGCTTGGACATTTGGCTGGTCAAGAGCATGTGTTTGATTGCCTCCTACTTTTGGCGCAGGCTGGGTGATTTACTCTGCTATAGGAGAAGGCACAGAGCATCTACTCCACCTGGCATTCAGGTATATAAAAGGATGTTTGAGGAACACATTTTTTACTGTCTTTCAAATCATCAGAGTTGTTGTCATGAAGTGTGTTTATGTTTCAGTGTTTCAACTAACTGCCGGATGGGCCAAAGACAATTTATAGGACAAAAAAAGTTGTATTATACTCTGTTTTACACTCAAAATCCACTTTATTTTATCATTAAGTCCTACTGAGAGAATATGTTACTCATCAAAAGCTCAGCTGTGTCAGGACTTTTCTTGATTTCTTGACTCACACCTGTGTCAGTCACGTTTATGATCGTAGGTCTACCACTTCAAAAGGTCATGCTTTTCGAGGAAAACATTTTTGCGTCATGTCTCCACTTTCATATGATTGTTGTATACTGCACATATGTAGGTTGGAATTTACATATTCATCGTCATTCATAGGCATATTGTATACAAATGTGACTATACTGGAGGAAATCATTATTGTATTTCGAGTTCTGTTTGCGTTTTCCCTGAAACAACCATGGATGTGATGTGTGATCGCTGGCCACATAACATCAGTTACTACCACAGATCTTGTCCACAATTTTGGACTGTCTTCAGAGGGGATGACAGCAGCTTTAATAACCCTCCTTATTTGAGCTTAAAGTTCTTGCTGTTCTCATAGGAATGAACTATGAGGCTGGAGAAATCGTCATTTCATATTAAGGTTAATTGCTCTAATATGTCCTTGTTTAGGGCTATAATCTTTGTTCGTTGTTCTTCTGCTCCTTCTTTTGGGTGGAATATCATTTTAAATGTCTTTGTAGCTGAATTTATGTGCTGAGATGCATCTACAGTTGTAAAGATATCAAGCTGCAGTACAGGTAAACAGCAACTGAGAGATGTCATATTTAATAGAACAGAAATGTACATTTTAAAGATGGCACATGACAGAAGATTTCTTGAAACATCTACACCTACAGTGAACATCTATTGTATCTCTACATTGACTTATTAGATAGAAGTGTCCTCGCTTCCAATTTATTTGTTCTGCTCATTGTAACTATTCTCAGGTACCTTGGATAAAGCTATGATACCTCAAATACATAAGTTATTACTGATGCTTTAAGCCTGTGGGCGATATTCAGCTCACAAGTCCTTTTAAACACAACACACGAGTTGTCAGCAGGGAACTGGGGCTTCGTGCTGTTGTGATGTATTGTTGCATCAGGTTTCATGAAGAGTAGGCTCTCACCCATTTCTTATGACAGGCACAATGCTAATGGAAATGGGTTTCCTCTTTAGTCACAGCTCTATAATTACTTTACCCTCAGACAACAAGCAAGGTTGCCTCGTGATTAACTATGTTAACATATTTTGTATTATACTTTTACCAGTTATGGTTAGATATTTTGAGATGACTGACACCTCACTCTGCAGTTTATTCTTATTTCTTCTCTGCTTATGGCATCACGTTATCTATATTTCTGTTTTGTCTAGAAAACCATAAGCATTTAGCTGCATGACCTGCATGTGAAGCCATCTTTGAGTTACCTTTTTAAAGTACATTTTATTTGTGTAACTAAGTGCTTACTTTTACGCTCACATTTCCTACGTTATCCTCCAGCTAAATGTCACATCTAATTGAATTAGTTAGCTCAACATATAGGGATTATCGTTTCAGCAGTAATGTGCTTCTCAGTGTCTAAGTGAAACGCGAGACTGGTAGTTATGATGCATATGTGTTTTGCTATGCTATGGATAGCAGCAGGAAGGATAAAACACGAGATAAGAGGCCGGTGGTGTTTACGAGTGCAGCGTTTAGAGAATCCGCTGTGAAGGTACAGTGAGCTCTAGTGGTAGAGCAAGACAGGCACACCGAAGGCAGCAAATCCTGCTGTTGCTGCCATCTAGTGATTTAATATTTTACATGGCTGCTGAGATGCAGCGTTGCTTTAATGGTGACATCACTGTCATGGTGTATGTGGTTGGAAAAGCAGGAGACTTGAACTTCTTAGAGATCAGTGCAAAAAGCTTTTTGCCTTATAACACTATTTCATTACCCTCTTAATATCTGCATCTCATGGGTTAACTGTTTCTTTCAAAGTAAGATATAACCCAGTGTCACTTTACCTGATTTAAATTCTAAAATGCACATTATACCACCTCGATGTAAATATATAGACTGCACGCAGATTATAAATACACACATTCTGTAGTTATCTTTAATGCTGTGATAGTGTTCCTCAGAGACCAGCTGAAGCCCTCTCACCCTCTCTTGTTTCCATTCCTCACTTGGCATTTAGGAGATCTGCACTGACATTTACCATAGGAGATCCACAAGTATGTGACTAGGCTTTCTTTGCATTCTTTCACTAACCTTTAATAACCTTTATCACATCCTCAATGTAAAGCGCTTCTTACATTTCCATACTGATAATAATAGTGCATCGGGGGAACATCTTCCTCAAGTGGAGGCACTGAACTTGAAAGTATTACTCAAGTACAAGGGAGATTATATGTGCTGAACGGAAATAAATGTACTACAACAGCTTTTTTCAAAAGTACTCTGGTTCCCTAGTTACGTAAGATTCAATGTGTCATCCTCACTTAAACCATGAATGCACTTAATTGATGGAAAAATAGATGATGATGGTGGAAAAGTTTTTTTTTTTTCTGTAATTTTTAAGCAATTTGCCATAAATGTTTTTAGCTACTCAGATATGAATATTTGTTGGTTTTCTTAATCATCTGTGGTAGTAAACTGAGTACCGTTTTGGTTTTCAACTGCTGGCCGGATGAAACCATTTCACCATGTCAGCTTGAACTCTAACAAAAATGTTGTAAAAAAATAAATACACTGTTGCCCATAAAGTTGGAATAATTTTGTTTTCAGACCCAATCCTCTGTTTCTTCCTATTTAAATGCATCAGTAATCACTTTTGACCAGGTGCAATGATTACATTATGTGTCCCAATTACTCAGGTGAAATGGAATAAATCACATTGTCACAATCATTTCATGGAAAGAGGTAAAAAATATTTTATTCCAACTTTATGAGCAACAGTGTATTTTTCGTAATGTTTCGTAACTATTTTATTATTTTCGGGCAATTAATCAACCAAAGATATAGTAAATAATGAAAATAATCCTTGGATGCAGACTAATGCACCAAAAATTAGTACTACTCCTGTTACATAATCATTTATTGCTCACTCACAAACAGTGTAATATGTGATCAGGCTCTTGCATTGCTTTGCAAACATTAGTATTTACACCTCCTGTTCTTCCTCTGGTCAGGAGAACTGTAGAAGATGTGGATTATGTTTTCATTCTGTACAGCGAAAACCAACCCTGCTCCAATCTCTGAGGTCTCACTGTTCATCTTTTATGAACAATGCCATCTGCTGTTCAAAGTAGAAACCTAACAGTGGTGGAAGACGGACTCAGATCATTTACTTTACTCATTTACTAATTGCCAGTAGAAATAGAAAAGAAAAATCACAATACAAATAAAAGTGATGCACTCATAATTTGTCAAAAGTATTATCAGCAAAATATACTTAAAATGTCAAAGTTAAGGTCTCATTTTGCAGAATGGTACCTTTCAAAGTGGCATATTATTATATATATATTATTTATTATAGTTTTTGGTTATCATTATTGATGAATTAATATTAAGTGTGATTTTAATGTCACAATTGGTTTATGTGGAGCTAATTAAAGTACTTTACAGGGCAACTAATCTACAGCAGTGCATGATGTTTTATAAGATAATCGTGATTTATCTCATGATTAAATCGGCAAAGTAACTGTCACTGTTTAATCTACTAATCTGAGTAAATGTTCTTACTTTCCATCACTGCTAGTTAATCAATAACTGGACCAGTCACATGCAGTTTCACATGATTTAGTTCCTCAGAGTCTGTCCAGTTCCAAAAGGCATCATGTGAAATCTCTCAACATTTGGATACTTCAACTTGCATGCGATTTATCACATTTTACAAGACAGGCATGTGTTTGAATGAATGTGTGTGTGTGTGTGTGTGTGTGTGTGTGTGTGTGTGTGTGTGTGTGTGTGTGTGTGTGTGTGTGTATGCTCATTCTCATTCAATGTACTGAATCAACATGATGTAGTCCAATGTAGTTTTATAACCCTATATAAACAAAACCAAAAAGTGCAGCAGCAAAATGTGTTTACATGCCAAGAGAAAACCTGAGATGACAGGGAAAGAACAGGAGAGACTTCTTAGACATTAGCACGAGGAGTAAAGTTTCATGGCTGCCACACACATTTAAGCCCACAAGTTTCCAAGAGAAAGTGTAGCCAGAGCTGGAAGGCTGTGGCGACGGAGTGGAGACTGGAGAGGTGACTGGACAGTAGCCACAGCACACAGACCCCACTGCTTCCCAGGACATTGTGTTCTCAGTAAGGGAGGTGGTGCTCCATTTTTAAAGGTTCACCTTCCCCCAAATGCCAAACAAATAGCCTAGCCTGATAGCCAATAGCCAGAGCACCATGCAGGTCACACTATTCAACCATATTATTCATATCTATTCACATGTATTCTTATGCAGAAAAGACACTGTCCAAGCTAAGACACATTTTTGCATTGAAGTCCCTTTTTGCCTTTTTGCTCAGTAACATGCACTTTATTTGATGTAGAAAAACCATTTTGCTTTAATGATCGTCCCTGAGGCCTTCATTTATTTCGCCATTACGATGTCTTGATCTCAAATGTTCTCATAATTATGCATATTATAATTAGGTCATCTATAATAAACAACAATACATTAAAGATACAATGATAACTCGATTAATCAATTAATTTATCTATTTCAATGATCAATTGATTATATTGAGGTGTTTTTTCCATGCCCTGGGGGTCCAGCCTCTCAAATGTGAGCATTTGCTGATTTTCTCTTTCATATATGACGCTAGACTGAATAAATTTGGAATGAAATTTTCAGGTTGATCAGAGAAAAATTAGACGTTAGAAGACACCTTGGGCTCTGGCAAACTGTGATGAGCATTTTTTTAAACACTGATCAAAGACACTAAACAACATCAAAAGAGAGTAAAAAGTACAAGATCTTGATTTCATAATCATTACGAGCGCAAAGATGGTGACCTTAAAAGTTTGAAGGCTTACTGCTCAAAGGAGTAAAGCCTTCTGCTGTATATCAGTTTACCTTTACATTTTTTCCACTCGCGAAGTCCTCCAAGTTCAGACTGCAAGGTCAACCAGGACTCACACAAACACAAAATTATTCATCGCATTTTACACAGGCTATCCGAGCATTCATGCAGTTGACAGTGTCTCCAAACATCCTGATAATTTTGCTGTCACATTAACTAAACAACATTTTAATCATGCACCAGTAGACAGGGCATTGATTTCTCAGCTGCCACCTTGTGTCCTCGGGCTGTGTGTACACATGCTAGGGCTTGGCAGAGAGGGTGAGAGAGGACTTTGAGCACCAGTCATGGCGCTGTTACTTTCTTTGGCATTAGCTTCACTGCAAAGTGTAAGTGATATAAACTCGATATTTGCTTTATGTCATAAGCCTCAGAGGCCTGAGGTCTGTTTATATCCCCTGCAGGGTTTAGTAACCTTAAAGTGCCCCTCTACCTCTAAGCAATGCAAAGCAGAGCAATGCATGCTAACCTTTAATTTGCAGCAAAATAACAGTTACATTTCTTTTTTTGTCTCCTGTAACATTTGTAAAGAAATACTTTTTTTTTTTTTTTTTTGCAAATCTTTTTATTGATTTTATATGTGCAAAACATACAAAAAAAGAAGAAAAAAGAAAAGGAAAACAAAAGCTACCATTGAAGGGAAGAACACTAAAGTCCATAAGTAACTGAATATTTCTTTCCTGGTGAACTAGAACGCAGTGAACTCTCAGGTCTTGACAATAAAACATTCAAATATGATGTAATAATAATAAAAAAACCAGTAAAGAAATACTTAGCATTCCTCTTGCTGCTCTTGTGGAAAGTCCAGTCTGTCTGTTCCATGCACACCACTGCATAAGAAAGTTGACTGTCGATGCCCCTCAAATTGACACAACATGCTGCAAATGACCTACGTTGTCTGTCATCTGTTGGCATCCAGAGACAGGTGTGAGCGTCCCTGTCTCTCCCTGACTGATTAACGGTTGGTTCCACTCCCATCTGTTTCTGCCCCCGTCATAGTCACTTGTTGTATTCCGGCATAGCCACCTTACGCAGAGTGAACCCAGATGAAAATAAAAATACAGGGGAATGCATGTGGGTCAGTCGGCTCTTACAAGCCTGTAGGAAAATTACACAAGGCTTTGCACAGCGCGGCTCGGTTCTCAGCTGAATAAGACAGAGAGTAATATGCAACCTGAAATGATGACTTGTCATGAAATATGAGCCGACAGATAAACTCCTTCCCTTCCCTCATCTTACCGCGCTTGATTCCACTCTATCTGCCAAGTTCACAACCTCCTTCTTGGTCCCTGCACCCATGAGCCCAGATTTTGGCTTGAGCCGCTGGAGAGAGGCGAGTTTGGCTGGGGTCACTGCGGCTCAGTTTGCAGTCTGCGCCTCTTTTGTCAAAAGTATTTCATGGTGGCTTGAGCAAAGCTGGATTCCGCCTCTGCTCTATCATCTGTGAATTTATGGGGGCAAAGTGAGTTTGTGAAGTTTGTGAAGGCAAACTTGTCAGGAAGTAGCTTGATTAACCAACCGTGAGAGTGTTGGAGCCTCTGGCTATTTAAACTTTGAATAATTTTGACTGCAGTATTTCCTTTCCAGTGTTTGCACCCAGTGAGTTGACATAAACACATGTCTATTGTAAGGATGAGTCACATTTTGATTTACAGGGAACATGGATTCTGGTCATATTACAAGAGCTAAGTTAAAATTGATCCCTTCCTCTCTTGAGGGAGGTTATCAGTGCATGGTTTTGTCAGTGAGTTGGCATCGTATAAATCATCAGTGTCACCCATCTCTTCTTTCAGCAGAAAGGCTAAATATCTTACTGTAGGTCCTCTTAGCCAGGAACCACAGGCGTCCTCACGTTTCCCCAGACACTGGGTGCAAGTTACCAGGTCTTCAAGAGATAAGCAGGGAATTTGCATCGCAACATGGTTCTCATTCACAATCGTATACAGACAGAACCACATGCAGCAGTGCCAAATACCCAGCTGCCCGGTCCTTTTATTCTTCTCAATGCCATGACAGTCATTTGAATCATTTCTTTTAAATTATCAACGCAGCTTCTATTTTGAAATGATCTCAAAATGTCTTCTTCTGCTTAAAAAAAAAAAAAACCCACCTGTAAACTCCATCTCTACCCTTCTCCTTTTTTGGACACCTGTGCAGTCCACTCAAGAATGCGGACCGGACATGTCCACCTGTTACAGCGAGTTAACGTCTTTGTCATTCGAATAAGGAAAACTGTAAAAATGAGTGAGCATTGTCCCACTTGTCTTACATGCTGAAGGAGTATTGTGTACAGTGTGCATTTTGACACCCAACAAGCGAGTGACGGTGGTGGGCTTAACACTTAAAGGCTCTCAAATGTCTCATAGCCCGAGCAGTGCCAAGCCCCCACCCCAAACACTTGACCCCTGCTGACGTAGGCTGTCCATTTACATTTAGGGACACCGGCTCACTCCATTCTTAATACCATTTCTATTGTGGAGAGAAGCAGGCACCAGGGATAGTAAGAGAGACTGATTTTTTTTTTTTTTACTTAAGAAGGTGCAGAGCTCATTTTACTTGAGCTTTACAGTTTTAGAGATTTAAAATCTTCATAGCTGTTAATTTTTTAAAATCTTTTCTGGCTGGATTTCTTTCTCTTCTTTTTTATTGTTTGATCCACGTTTCTGTACTTTGGTTCATTTGCACACCAACGTGGAGCACTGAAGGGTAGAGCTGGCTACGATTGTTGAAAAAATATTTTCGTCTGTTTCACGGACGTTGCTAGTCCTATTTTTGTCTCAAGCTGGTGTCTTGACGTGATTTTTGTATCACCGGAAGCCATGAGTGCCTTGGTAAAGACGGGAGATGGCAACAATGCAAGCTTTGACCTCATCCAAAATCGGATTGAGTCACTGAGCAGCAAGATGGACAAGCTCATCAACATTCAAGAAAAGGTCCTCAACCGACTCGATGGGATGTCTCAGGACATTGACGGCATTGAAAAGGATATGGAGAATCTGAAGGTTGACAAGGAGGAGATCCACCTGCCACCCAGGGTAGTGAACCAGACCCAGGTCATGGGGCGAGAAGTGAGGGAGATATGCCAGGAGATGAGCACCATCATGTCAGTGGTGAACCAGCGCTCCGAGCAGCAGGCTCAGAAGCTGGAAGGGATGGAAAAGCTGGTCCTCAGCATGCAGCAGGTGATCAGCTTCATTGGGGAGACGGTGAAGAGTTCGAGGATTATGGAGCTGGTGTTGAAAGGCCCCGCAGCTCGAAAGGGCTTCAAATCCAAAGACAATAAAGGGAAGCAAGCTGTCAAGAGAAAAACATCCACAGAAACGTTAACCAAGAGGCTTGACAAGGTGAGATTAAGAGCCTCAAATTGCTTAGAAAATGTCTCTGCTTGAAGTGTGTATAACTACAGTCTAGTCAAATGTTAAGAGTCTGCATTATATTGCTGTTGCATAAAATGGGTTTTGGAGACATATTATTGTTGATATGGATTAAAACTTTAATGTTTCTCCAGTCTAGACTCTGACATATGCTTTTACATTTTGAATGATACATTTGATAAGGGTGCATTTATCATTTTAAGTATCTAAGCGTGTTGCCAGGGTTTCCAACCCAGCTATCGCTATGGACATCTAGTCCTGTTCTTGTCAGTGTTGTAAATGATTCTGTACAGTGTTTTCCATTCTGACACTTATTTCTTAGATTTCACCGGGGACTTGTTGTCTTGGCAGAACATGTGAAAATGATCATAGCAGCAAAGCTGACCACTCCTACGCTTCTCCCGAATGTGAATGTGGCTTGGCTTGTGTGCTTAATTCCCCATAAAGTGGGCAGGGGTGATAGGTAGTGTCTGGGCTTTGGTATGTTTACACCCGCCAAGTGCTGATTGAAGGCAAAGAGATTAAGAACACTAATTTTACAGTGTTATGTAAGTTACTCCACAATAAATATATCACTTGTAGCTTACATAAAGTCCCAATTGAACTCCAATTTATGGGGCTACTTGCTGGATCTCTACCCATGCTGCGTGGAACATGGCCTTCTTGGCATGAGGCTGACTGTGGGACCCCCCCTGGCAGGGCACGAGAGGGCCGCTGTGAGGCCAGGGGTGAAATGTGAGTGGCCCGGTTTAGAAATGCTGTTTTTGGATCTGGGCTGCAGTGTTTGGGGTCTAAGAGGGCTTTAACCCCTTCAGCTCATCAGGAGTCAGATGTCAACAGATTGTGATGAGTCAGTGTTTCTCCAACTAGGTACATTACCGCCTGTCAGTTATAGTTTTGCTTCTGCACATTTCAGTCCTGTGCCAGTAATTTTGTATATTCTACATCACTTTTTCCAGCAGTTATACCCCTCTGCTATAAAGCAGGTATTGCCTAAAGTCTGTGCCATGTGGTTCTTTGCAAATTGCAAAACTTCCTGCGGCACAAAATAGCTCTTCATAAAATTTTTACTGGGAGTCCTGCTGATAATGCTGTCAAAGTGCCTTTGATTTAGAGGTTCCAGTAAAAGCCTGCATTTAACACGGCATGCAGTGTTCAAGAACGGCTGG
>NW_019525088.1:90391-93081 GCF_002814215.2 Seriola lalandi dorsalis
AGAGATTTGAACTCCTGAAAACACCGCTGTCACCGGGGGAAACTCTGCACTCCAAATATCTCCTGTGCTGTTTACCTCACCGAAGCATTCGGAGAACAAATGTGAGACACAGAGGAGTTCACGACAGGTTTTTCCATGCTAACCTGATCGGAGAGTGTTTAGTGAGTTTCCTCAGCTGAGAAATTTGAACAACAGCCTACCGTTGCTTGTAATATTTTCCGCTCAGGGTCAGCATTGCATTCCGTCGCTGAGTGCGACAAGTGATAAGCTATAAATTCACTGCCCTGCTGCTGTCTATCCAACTGCCATGAATAATCAAAGGCATGCCATACAAGTGTGTCTGCACATGGAGACATGCAATAAATGTGCTAATCTGTTAGCTGAAAACGGAGGAAGTGTCGCTTAAATTTTGTCCTTTTCATGACTTTATGTGTCATTTCACTGAGTTACGGATTCACTTGTGTTGTGCGCTTTACATGTGACCCTAACTTCATCAACTCTACCTGTCACTGTCATTCAAGTATGTATTTGATTTTTGATTCATTTGTTATGTTGTTTTTTTACATGTAACCCTAACTTATATCAATCACCCATATGTTTCATTGTCATTCATACTTAACATGTGATATTTATTCCATTCCATGTTCATTCATTTAACCCTACTAAGCATTGCCATCTTGTTTTTTTACTAGAAAACTACCTCTAATAAAGCCAGTAAAGGGAATCAACAGATAACTCCTGCATGTGTGCCCAGTACTCCTCAGCCCTCTCACAGGATAAAGCTCCATGGACCAAAGCATTTCCTCGCCTCTCGAAAATGTGGAAAGTTTGTAGGTTTATTGTGCTCAAAGACCATATTTACACAGGAACATGTCTCTTTTATTTGTAATATCTCAGTATATGTGCATTTGCATTTCTGGCTTCAGGCTGGCACCTTGGTCTTCATGTTTTCAACTTAAAGGGCTGGCTCTATATGTTGAATGTTATTGTACAGACATACTTAACGAGAATAGTGTAACGATGTGAAATGTTTGCATAGCCACACCAAAGCTATGCTTAGTTACATTTGACAAGCAACAAAAAAAAAACATTGTTGCCTTTCATTTTAGCTTGGTGAACTGGTTGAAAAGATTTATCTTAAAGAGGAATGATAAAGCAGAAATTTGGAGAAGAAGAAAATGTCAAAATGTTCCTTCTAATATCATTCATATTATATCATCATTTTATTGGATAATTTCTTTGAAAACGTAAAGAAAATTGTGTGGTGCCGATTTTTCTTTTGACTGTTTTATTTGTATTTCACAGTTGAAAGACCATAAAGGTAAAGATGGGACAGAGAAGCCATGTTTGAGCCCTAAGAATCAGAAAGCTCAAAAGAAGATGAAGCCCCCAGACACAACAGGTGCTGAGATGGACATGCTGTTTCCGCCACAAAAATACTATATGTCAATGCTTAAACTTCCAAGAGTTGCTCCTTTTGCTATAGTTAAAAAGCATGCATTTGCTCTCAAAGCTTCCGTGACAGGAACATCTTACTGTGTTAGAGTGATATTCTATTACACGTACAGCTATAGCCTCCCAGCATGTATACCATGACACAGAAACCAAGTTCAAAAGGTCAGAGTGAAATATTTGGCACCTTCACACTTTACCGTATAACCTTTCACAAAAACCTATTCAATCTTAAATATGACAGAAAGTTATGATGGATATTTAACAGGTTGTAAAAGATTAAATCCAAGTTCTGTTTGGGATTTTTGTAGATCATATCTCTCTGAAGAAGCAGGTTTTGCTTCTTCAAGAGGTGCAGAAGCTCAACAGGGAAAACACAGAGAAATCAGGTCACCAGCTCACCCCTGAATGTCTGGATCTGGAGGCTGGAGTGCCGCCTAAAGCTCAACAACCCGATCAACAACCTGCTTGTAATCTGGTGGACTACCTGCATGAAGATTCCCAAGTGGCTGAGAAGCTTGAGGTTGTTGAGGCGGTTGGTGAGGAGGAGGTGGGGGAAAAGGTGCCTGAGGGCGAGGCGGTGGTTACAGAGCAGGAGCCCAAGCTCGATGTGGAGGATGTAGTGGAAGAGACAGAAGACGAAAAGCTCGAAGTCCCGCAGGAAAATAAGGAAGAGGAAGCTTCTGCTGTAGAAGAAATAGCTAAAGCCCCAGAGCTCCCCGCTGCCCCTGACAATGAAAAAGAACCAACTGCTACAAGGTAATCAATTAAAGTTGATCAACAGAAAATTAATTAATGAATCAACTATTTTGATGATGATATTGTTTAAGTTATTTTTAAAACAAATCCCAAAAAGTTGATTCCAAATCTTCAAATGCAAGAACTGGTGCCTGTCCTCAAAAATTGAATATTTTTGCATTTAGGACTGTTAGTTAAATAAAACAAGACATTTAAGGGGTTTCACCTTGGGCTTTAGGAAATTGTGATGGCTATATTTTTACTCTTTGCTGATGTTTCATCGATCAAAAGGACTGATTACTTTCTTAAAGATGTAAAGATGCTGCTCATAAGAAAAAACTAGCTCCAAGACACAGTTCATAGCATGATAGTCTGGAGCATGTGCAACTAATGTAAGGATTAATTTGTAATTAGTCTTAGCCAATAATATCTATCCAGATGTGTCATTGATTTGATGACTTAACTCCTAACATGTTGAAAAAGGCTTTTTTTTTTTGTTT
>NW_019525088.1:94295-141459 GCF_002814215.2 Seriola lalandi dorsalis
TAGTGAGAGAGAGTTTCAATTCCCATGAAGCCTAATTGCATAACCCCCCCCACCCCGCACCCCCACCCCATGTCCACCCTCGTCTCCTCTCCTCTTCTCTCCCCTGGTTCATAACTTCAGAGTCACAGCAGTTATTTTTACTTCAGGACTGAGTGGTATGTGAAACTGTATCCCCGGTGCCAGCTGGTAGCTAATCACTAAGTGTTAATCCAAGTCTTCAAAGAGGAGACAGAGCCCAGCTCAGATTTAATGAAATAACAGATTAAGCACAGCACTCTTCTAAAACATCCCTGTTTGAAGTAAGATCAGTTTTTGATTTGTCATGGGAAAACACATGAAACACTACCTCTGTCCTGTTTCACAACTGTTTCTAGGCTTCTAGGATGTACGATTTTGAGATGATAGACTTGGCAACTGTGGAAATTGCATTTTTTTTTTTTCTTTTTCCTTTTCTCTTCTCTCTCTCTTCAAGGGGTCGTTTCGGTCAGGTGCACAAATGTGTCGAAAACTCCTCTGGTCTCACTCTGGCAGCAAAGGTCATCAAAGCCAGGAGTCAGAAAGAAAAGGTACAGCACCGAACGCACACTGTCATGATAATGAATTAGTCCTATTTTGATAAGTGGAGTGAGAGCCACGCCACATGATATAAAAAGCAGGAGAGGGGCTTAGCTACAGTTTTTATTACATACCAGTCCACTGCAAGGCCACACAGAAGCAGAGGGAATACTTCTCACCTAGGTGAGAAATATTTGACCTAGAAGAGAAGATGCATTGTCTCATAGCAGAGAACAGCTGACACCTCTCACCGTGTCCGTGTTTGTGTGTGTGTGTGTGTGTGTGCGTGTGTGTGCGTGCGTGTGCACATGTGTGCGCGCTCTCACTTGGCGTGTGTGTCTGTGTGTCAATGTATGTCTGCAACTGTGTCTGTCTGCTTCTGCATCTGTCCGTCTGTCTGCGCCTGTGTTTTTGGTAGGAGATCGTGAAGAATGAGATCCAGGTCATGAATAATCTGGACCATGCCAACCTGATCCAGCTCTATGCAGCTTATGAGTCAAGGAATGACATCATCCTTGTACTTGAATAGTATGCTCCTTCTTTTATATTTTCAGCACGTGTTCATTAATTTCAAAACAGCTTATTGATCACTTTATAACAAGATATAACTTGATTAACTTAAATTGTTAAGTTAAATTAAATTGGTGGGCCCAACGGAATTTCTGTTAAGTAATTTAATTGTTAATTCATTTTGCGTGAGAAATTTATTCTTAAATGTACGGACAATTTTGCTAAAGTAAAATGATACTTTACATGTAATATATATATATTTAAAAATTTGGGGTTTGACTGTTGATTTTTATGCGTTTGTCTTTAACCTTAGTGTTGGTGGAGGGGAGCTGTTTGACAGGATCATTGATGAAAACTACACTTTAATGGAGCTGGACGCTGTGGTGTTCATCAGGCAGATCTGCGAGGGCCTGCAGCACATGCACAAAATGTACATCCTACACCTGGACTTAAAGGTAACAAAGTCACTTATATTTTTAGGACACTTTTTACACAGAATTCATACATTCCTGCAGTTTATTTAAAGCCTCTCAGTTAAAATCCTGTGTTTTGTTATAAATTTCAGCCTGAAAATATTCTGTGCGTGAGCAGAGTCACAAATAAGATCAAGATCATCGACTTTGGTCTCGCCCGGATGTAAGTAATGGTATTTCCTTCTATTTTATTGACAGTTTTGTCCATTGCTGTAATCATGAAAAATGTAAAATGTAATTGATTTATATCCCCACATAGATATAAACCAAGGGAGAAGCTGCGAGTGAATTTCGGCACGCCAGAGTTCCTCGCTCCCGAAGTCATCAACTACGACTTTGTGTCCTTCAACACAGACATGTGGAGCCTCGGTGTCATCACCTACATGATGTAAGCAGACACACAAACACAGACACACTTTTTTTTAAGAGACTAAAGTTAATGACTGTTTGTCTCCTCTTGTTAGTCTGAGTGGTCTGTGTCCCTTCCTCGGTGATGATGACAACCAGACTCTGAATAACATCTTGGCCTGTCAGTGGAACTTTGAGGAACAAGAGTTTGTGGAGACGTCCAAAGAAGCCAAAGATTTCATCTCCAGGCTCCTCATTGTAAATAAAAGGTACCATCATCTTTTGTCTATGTGTTGCAGTGTCTCAGTCCTAAACTGAGATTAACATCTGCTCATATTTGAAATACAAGTCTGTGCATTAAATGATATTTATGTGTCATTGTGTTTCTCATCAGTTGGAGGATGGGGGCAGCTGAGGCCTTAAGACATCCTTGGCTGTCTGACTCAGTGCTTCATCACCACCTTTATACAAAGGTAGAATACACGGTCCTGGACTGCATTTATCATAAATAAGATAAATAATGAAATAATCGTGACCACAAATCTAAGGCTTTATGAACGTATGGCAATCAACTCTGTGTGGAATTTGTGTTTGTGCCTCTTTGTGATTTTAGTGCTCTAGTAAGGTTAGGGTTAGGTGTTTTTATTTATTTATTTATTTTTATTTATGTGGTAGAAATGCTATAGTAAGTTAAATATGAAATTTTTAAAATAATTTAGACATAAAGAAATATGTTGAGGGAATAAGGACACTTATGTGTCACTGTGATAATACATTTGTTTTAATTAATCATACATTGAAATATATTATTGTTGACCTTCTCTATTTCCAGAAAACTATGTGCAGATCAAGGCGATCATCATGTGTGCCCATGACTGATAGTTGAGGTTGGTCTGTTGATTCATTTTTCGTCTTATTTTGATGTCACTTTTTCAATTTGTTTTGAACAGAATCTTATTGCTTGTCATAAGAGATGTAAATGTTACATTCATCCCTTTCAAAACATCCACAAGGGGGAAGCATGTCTCAGATTTTGTGGAGGGCAGCATAGAAGCGACAAGGCATTCAGTACCTGCCTGTTACAGAAATAATGACTGTCCCAATTATAATCATTTTCTTTTTTCTTTTCTTTTTTTTAGGGCTCTACAGTGATGTGACGGCTCCAGCCATGGCCACTCGGACCAACCCTCCTGTCCATGTAAATGACCTAAATTTCAGTCAGTTCATCTGCAGCATTTTCCTGAAATGTGATCCACTGTGTTGTGTTAATGTAACCAATATACCAGAGCAAAATATAAAAAGAGATAACAGTTTTATTCAAGTGAGATTTAATAGTTGATAGTCGCAGCAAGTGTTGTACTGTACTACTTTTTCCATGAATAATGAAAAGACAGATGAAGAACATCTTATAATGTTAATCAGTTGTCTTGCAATTAATGTGATGAAATCATGATAATGAGAGTAATAACTCTTGACTAAATACCTGTTGAGTTTGTGGTGATGTTTTATTACATTACATTACTTTGTAAGGTTTTTTTTATTTTTATTTTTTTTCATCCTGTTGTAGATGGCATTTCAAAATGATGCTGTGGTCAGAATCTAACCTAGTTTAATTAGACCCATATTATCATACATACATATATATGTACGTATATACATATATATATATATATAAATATATATTGCACTATCTACTTCACTTTCAAGTATCCACTCGCCCTCAGTCACCTATAACCAAATACACTGTGTTGTCATTGTTTGCTGCTGTTTTCATTTACTGCTGATACTGTAGATAATAACTCACGTTTAGAAACATACCTCAACTGCTTCTGTGTGAAGGCTACAGCATGATTCATATTAATGCAACTGGAATAATCTGTGCTCTCAGTTAGGAATGTTCTTTTTGGGCTGTAAATAGCTGCTGAACTGTAGAGTAAAATCCAGATTTTCTCATATGTACGTATGGAGAGAATGGAATTTGTGTGCTTGGTGTCATGAGCTGTAGTATGTGCACTTTATACTGATATTTATATAAACATATATTATACATGAAGCTACCGTAGTTCCATTGAAAACGCTTGTGTGGTCGGACCTCCACGTCTCCTCCATCTGTTTCATCCTGCTTTGTCCTGGTGTTCATAAGCAAATACATTTCACTTTTTATGTCTTATGAGCTAGGTGTTCATTATTTGTTGCATGTTATGTGTTTTTGTGTTATCAGCTATTAAAGCTTAAACTTGATAAATAGAGTAATAACTGTTTAATACTTTTTTTTTTTCTTTTCTTTTTTATTGTATTGTGCTTGAGCTGTCATACCACTCTAGAGCCACTCCGGCTGCATATTCTTGTCACTGTAGAAGCTTTTTACACATTACAGAGTTACCTTTGAAATACCTTCTGTGAAGGTTCACTAACTGATAGTAACACACTACCTACCTAATGTTGCCCAAGTGGATAAAATATCGTTTCAACTAAGTTTATGTGAATTTATTTTAACTTCATGATGAATGTGACATTAACTGTTGTTGAACACGGAGTGCTAGTAAAAGAAGTTGTCCTCACCGAGTGTTAACAATTTCAAATTCAGCATGTATTTGATAAGTGTGTACACACCCATTAAAGTGAAGTTGTGTCTTAAATCAGAGTTTGTTTGCTTTTATTCCACTTTTGTGAAGGTTCAGTTTGACCACATAGATTACAGCTGAGAGTATCAAAAACAATAAATAATATAATAAAACATAGGTTCATGAATTTAAAGTTGAAGGCAAAGAAATTGAAGAAATAAAAACCAGTGTTCATTAAAAATGTGTGCATAAATAAGGTTGGGGGAACTGCGCAAATAAAGAACTTGAACTTTGAATCCAAAACAGTGATTTGTGTAATTGTGAAATGCTCAGCTCGGATCATTTCAGTTTATTGTCATTATTAATATTTACACATAGTAAATACACATAAAAATAAAGCATAACAATGTTGGCCAAAAATGGAAAACTTTTCAACTTTTGAACTTAAAATATGATCTTTAAGGCCACTGAGGAGAGAAATTAGAAGATGGGAATTTGACTACAAACCTTTGCCCCTTTAATTACCCAAAGATGTCGAAGTCTTAGTAAATGCTCTGTCACACTGTAGAAGTTATCTTGAAAATAATCTGTGAATAATGCCTTTTTTTAAATGAGAAGAAATGAAAACACAATGTGATGTTTTTTTAAGAACAGTATGCCACTTGTTAATAGATAGCATTTTTAAATTGTCACATACATAAAGCTAGAGTAATGATACACTCTTTCTAAAACAAATTATAGCCAATTTGTGGTCTCCTAATGTGAAGCATAAATCTAAACTCAACCAAATGTTTTCAACATGAGTCCCAGTTTTCTTTGGTATATCTAGTTCTGAGACAATCACATAAACGTTTTTCATGTCTTTATACTGTCTCTGGGTTATTGAGAGGAAAACATACTCTCTGTGTGATTAAAAGCAGTCTTCGTGAAGCATTTTGTCTGTCTGTCACAATGTAGTGAGCTATTTTCAGTGAGAATTTTACAATCTCAGCCCAGGTCTCTGTAAACCTTAAACACACAAACACGCACCCTTATTCAAGATGAAAGTACAGCTGATTCCAGGAGCCTAATAAAGAGCATCTGAGGGAGCCAGTGTGTGCAATACAGTTTGTTCACCTGAGAAAATAAACTGAGTGTGTGGGATGATGATGATGTCGGGGGAATGGGGCTTTGACTCTGGAGAAAAAAGAAGTGGCTATCAAGGATATTTACAGGGGTCACAAGAGGGGTTGAGAAACAGAAAAAATGAAGATGAATGACAATGAAGAAACAGTGAGGTGAATGTGAGTTTGTGATGAGCATGTACATTTGAAGAACATTTCAATTTCCACAAAGTATACCTTAACTTTCAGCCTGCTCTATCCTTAAAAAGACACTGAGGTCTTATTTACAGAACCCACAGGGTTAGTCAGGGATACGTGCAGACTTTATGGGAGAGTACCATGGGAAACGTGTACTTAATTGTACAGAAATACCAGAAAAGCAAACTGCACCACCAAAAAGCATAGAATCCCGGTAGTTGACCACTTTTTACATCCAGTAGTTTAAGACTGTCATGGCCATAAAATTGTAAGGGCCGACGAAATAATTCACAGTTTTGGGTTATTTTCATTTTTCTTCCATTTTGATTTATATATCGTGCACTGGACAGTGACAAGAAAGATGGATGAGGGACAAACTGTCTTCCATCCGTATGAAAACCTGAAATCGACTTGAGCTCAGGCTCCTTTTGAGGAATTTCTTCTTAGAAAGTGGACAAAAGAAGATGTGCAGCTAAAAATGAAAACCGGCCTTAGGAGTAGCCTATTTACAGAATGTCTGATATCAAAGCGGGTTGAAAGAGAAGATTAAATAAATAATTAACAAGTGTAACTTTAAAGTGAAAAGGACACACAGTCATAAGCAAGTCCTGTCCTGGCCAGTGAAAAACTTCAAGAAGTCACTTCTTCTTGCAGTTTCCTCAGATATTGATTGTTGATGAAAATAAATGTGTATACTGAGCATCTCAAGTGCAGATTCAATGATGAAAACACACAATTATAGATCTGGTGAGATAACTAGCTAGCAAGCTAGCAAGCATGCAAGCGGCTAGTTATAGTGAGATTTTCCTAATTTTCCAATCCTGACACAACAACATTATATGGATTTTTATGACAGATGTCGGCTTTTTAAATGATTTGGAATATTTCCAGAACTACAGATTTCTACGGAGCCCCTAAAGGGCCATCGGGCGAAAAAAAAATCTTTTCTTTCTGGTGCGCACGAAAAAGTCAAAGATTCCCCCTAAGTTTTTTTCCCCCATTACCCCTCAGGGGCTCCGTAGGTTCTACTCCATAGAATGACTTCTTACCGTGATCCTAACCATTCTCACTCCTCATGCCTAACCCTAACCAATCCAAGCAGTGGAAGCCACGACCACTAGCCAATCAGAGGCAGTGTAGGGCGGGTTATGTCGCAAGTTTACATCCGGCTGCTGTAGCATTGATAGCTAATCGAAGGATAAAATCATAATGGAGGAAAAGCATTTTGCTGAATTTTTGGGCAAACCATCATATAAAGAGAGCCTGGATAAAATCCAGCCTTCGCAGAAGAGCAGCTCCACCAACATCGTTTTCGTTTGGCTGTAGTTTTTCCTTGGAGACAGGCACCCGCCGAAGTCGTTAGCTCCGCCACCATTGAGGAGCCTGCTACTAACAGGTGTCAAGGTAGGACTGACATTTGTCATTTGAGGAGCCTTTCCAGCCACTCTACTTCCTATTTCCTACTTCCTATTTCCGACCAGACGTTTTGGGAAAGAAACTTTCAGCCGTGCATTTACACCAACTTCGTTTGCTAAATGGAAGTGGCTTCACACCGTTGCAGAGTAAAGTCAGGTTGTGTGCTTTGCTTACGTGAAGAGGCAGCAGAGGGCAACCGGTCGATTCGGTACCCCTTCACCTTCCCGAGGAGCTGGACCCAGGCCGTCCTGATCTCCAACTCAAAATGCTAGAGGATGTCACCAGAGAGTCTCGTGTCGCAGTTAAAGATGAAGCAACATGTCTGCCTAAGCTCCAGCCACAAACAAGAACTCTGTTTACAGAAGATGAAAAACTCACTTCTGTGCCTGCTCATTTCTGTGGTCTCAATACGAGCGGACCTTCGCCACCTTGCGTGAAAACATGCCTACGCAATACCATGACCCAAAAGAGACAAACTTTCCTCTTCCTGATGCATGTCCACACTGATATTTTGAACTGATTGGACATCCATGCCCTGATGAGAGACTTTCCACAACACCTGAGCGCAAGGCCGCATTTGGATTATTACAACTACTGGAGCACCTGGCCTGCAGCTCAAGGTAAGTTATTTGGTTTAAGCTGCCGCCGAGCATTTTAAAATTCATTTGTCAACATCACACCAATATACCTTTGTTGAAAAATGTGCGTATTTGGATATGTTCTTGTGTGCTGTGCTCACTGAGCTTTTGGACCCATTAGTGAATATAGAGACCTACATTTGATGGTGTGGTATTGTAAGCTGCCGCTGAGCCATTAAATATTCAGTTGTCAATTATTTTAAACATCACACTGATATATCTAAAAAGAAATGTGCGTGTTTGGATATGCTCTTGTGTGCCATGCGCTATGGGCTTTTGGACATGTGTATTGCAATATTATGGCATTATTGTGAACTATTTGTGTAATAGCATTACTGAGTCCTTTTTTTTTATACAACTGGCTGCTGCTGTTGTTACTGCTGCTGCTTTTTTGGTGTGTGTGTAGTAGTATTGTCGCTATGCTGTATTTGTATGGGTTGTATTGTGTGGGTTGGGGTAAAATGCTCCTCCCACTACAGCACCCCCAATTTAAAACATCTTCCAGCGGCCCTGGCTGCATGCTAGTTAGCTGGATAGATTACATTATTTTAAGTTGACTACTGAAACCATCAACGTTGTAGGGACCTTTGCTACAGATATTCCTGTTTTTGGAAAATGATTTCTACTGGCGTAAGGTACATTTATTAAAAATCTTACTTCAATAACATTTTTACAACATTAAAATAAAACACCTGACACATGAATTTCAAAAACTTTCCATCCATAATTTCCTATCAAGGACTGACAGCTTTGTTATGTCTACTATTTGTTTATTTTCACACATCATTTCATCAGACATAAGAGCTTTCATGTCAGGAATGGTTCAGAGAGAGTTCATACATTCCTCAAACAGGCAGAGAATCCGAGTCAGTTAATAGCCATTACTATGAACATGCAAGTCGTTTGGCAAAACAGGTGATACTGATTTCTTCCAAGGATTTTTTTCCCCTCACTCTTACTTACTTTTTTTGCATAGCTTTTCAAGAGCCTCAGGGTTGGAAGCCGAATGCATTAAGCTCTCGCTCTATCCCTGGTCCAAGGCCCAGGTTAGAATGGTGAGAAATTCAATTTAAGAGGAGAAAAATGCCTCCTACAACTGCCCCTCCACCACCTCACCCCTAAGTCTCCTCCATCCACATCTCCAGGGGCGAGCTCAAGGAGCCAAACCAAAACCAGATGGACTTATTGGGCCTAAAGATAACAAATAGTGCCTGAGTTCCTGTCAGTTAGAGACCACCGGAGCAAAGAAGCTGAGGGCGAAGAAAGCTTACTGACATGTCTAACTCTTTGTCTTGCTGTATAAAGTAGTATTAATATTGACAATACAGTCTATGTGAACAAGAAAGTAAGACAGAAGTTGATGCTGAAGTTGGTTTGTTTGGTCCAGGTGAGGTGCTGGCTTGACTTTGGGAAGGTAGGCTGTCAGCAGTGACCCGAATCTCTGGGTGGCATGCTCTCCAGTTTGTTAGTGGATACATCTACCGCCCACACACACACTAAGTAAGAAGGGACAGACAGAGAAAAAAGGGGAGGGTGACCCCAGAACTCCTCACAGCCTCCCTGCAGATTGACTAAGAAAGTGTCCTTTGTAACAGGAGTTTCCTGTACGTAATTAAAAAATATTGGGCCCTGCTCAGAAGGGAGGAGACGGGGCCTGAGGTTGTAGGAGGCTATGTGAAGGGTAAGATTCTCTGCTCCACTCTTCGTTTCATGTACGAGCCCCGGAGCTGGCCCTGACGTTTGTCCAAACAAGAGGCGCTCTCTCTCTCTCTCTCTCTCTCTCTCTCTCTCTCTCTCTCTCTCTCTCTCTCTCTCTCTCTCTCCAAGGAGGTCCGGAGAGAGGACCAGCCAGTTCTCAGGGCCCGGGGGCAGGTGGTTCTGATTTGCGTGAGGGGAGGGGGGGGAAAGACCACGTTTATGTTCAGTTAATGGCAGAACATGTGTCGTCACGTCCAGCGGTGAGAACATGCTGGGTGAATGATCTGTTTTTAACTTCACTGAGGTTTGCCACCAGTAAGAATACAATGTCCAGTTATCCCTTCATGGTTTTCCCCTAATATAGTCATCTTAATCCTGGATATCACTGGTGTCTAGTCTTTTTGAAGAATCTTTATGATGTTGTTCAATAGAGACTATGTAACTTTTACAATAACAAAAAGGCTACTTTCCTCATGAAACCAAAGTTGAGAGCAGTAAAACACAAGTTTGCTCAATTCTATACACACAGGGGTTTCAGCAATACAGCGTTATCTCTTCTGGTATGACCAGAAACGTATGGTGGCTAATGTTAGCTAATGTTAACAAAGATGAGAGATTACTGGGTCACGTTGCTTTATGACCCGTCTTTAATTGTTGCTGCCATTAAGCAAAAGTTAGATAGTGTTGCCTTAGACCAGCTATAATAGTTTTTTTTAATAACAGTGTATCGAATGACACTGTAAATTCAATGTGACAGTGTGAAAGGTGTTGCTCAACCTACAGATGATTATCACTTGAATATGCAGCTCCCCCTGGCTTTATGGAGCTTTATAGCGAGTTTCAGCTCATTGTGTAGCTGTCCAAATCATTGTTCTGGTTCACTCTCCTGGCTATCAGCAGCGTACTTTTTGGCCGTAGCAGGCAGCTGTTTGCAGCGAAAAAGCTCTGAAAACCCACGTTACATGACCTGTCCAGTACCAAACGGAGGAGTTGGAGACTATAGCTGGTGAACAAAGTGGAGCAATTAGCAGCTACAGAGCCAGATATTTCCCTCAGGAGTTGGTGGAAACCTAAACGGAGCTAAAAGGAGAGTGAATATTAAACTTACTGTCATCAGGTGGGCACAAATATGAGTCCAAATGAATGCTAATGTTGCTTTGTATCTGCTGGATGTTGAACTGATGAACTCATCCAATGTCAACTTAAAAGGTGATAAGATATCAGTGTTGTGTGTTTCTGCTTAAACCTGGTGTTATGCCTTTTATAATAGATTCTCTGTGCATTTGATGGAATTCTAGTAAAGTAAAATGTCTAATTAGTCTAATATTCTCAACAATTATTATTAGTAGCTTGACCTAGATAAATCATTGTGTGATCAGCCCGTACATGCTCCATACTTTTATTCTGCAACGCATTTTTTTCAGTAACAGTACGACATGACTTGAAATGAAAATAGCCATCTCCCACCCACACGCAGATTGATTTCCAGACGAGGGGGAAACACAGCAGCTTGCTGTGTTCAGTGTTTTCAGTCGGTGGTTTCAACACTGATCAAATGGCCACGCCGAAGCCTTTAATGATCTTGGAGGTTCCCTGCTGTTGGGTCATCTGCTTGGCTCCATATCATCTGCAGGTTGGGCCCTACTGCTGGTCAGGCGGTCCCACAATGGGGCCCTTTCCATCAGCTTTGTATTTACTCGTCCCTCTGGCTCACCCCTCAGCCTGCACGGGGTCTCTGTTTAGTCTGCCAGCCCTGCTGAGAGGCTTCAGTGGCCAAGAGAGCCGTAATCCATCAGGCCTCTGCGTGTGTACGTGCTTCGCTCTTTTATGCTTTAGCTCTTGCTGAGGAGTCGTTGCTGAAGGAACTAAATGGAGCCAAGCGTCTTGTTCAAACAGAGTGAAGGAGCATGTTCTCTGAGACTGAGGTTAGTGTGTTAACACAAGCTTGTGTGCTTGCGTGGGCGTATGAACATGCTGCTTGTGTGCATATTTTATCACATCAGACCTCTCCAGCCAGACAAATGAACTCCTTCTTGACCCCTTACCCATGCAAACATCTACTTTTTGTGCCCGAACCATACCCCTGTCATGTTTTATTGGATCCCCTTTATATACTCCCACACTCTCGCACTCGCCCACACACACAAACACACACGCACACACGCACACACACACACACACACGCTCGCATAACTTAATTTTGTTACAGAACAGCAAACACTAGACATGCATAAGCTTCATACATATCCATATCCATACATGTCTCGGTTATGCTCTCCCATCCCACCCACAGAGTCTGTCCTCCCTCCCGGTGCACAGTGATCGATGAGCTGAGCCCCGGTCTCTGTGCAGCAGGGACGTACTGAGGGGAAAAGACCCTTAGCCTGTTCTCTGTCTGTCTCCCAAAAACAGCTCCAATGGCCAACAAAAACACAGCACAAGGCACCCAAATAGTAACCCGTGCTGTTGCCGCCATTGTAGTGTGAAATGTTTCCCACGATGGAGCTCAAGAGCGGAGAGGAGGATTGGATGTATGGCACAACCCTGAGAGTGAGAGACAAAGGTCAGACTGAGGTGACGCAGAAGATGAAACGAGTTCATTTCTGTCGTGGCAGTATGTATGTTGTTGAGATGTAAAGTATAGTGTGGTGAAAATCAGCACAACTTTTGCAACACCGCATATTTTCAAGGAACAGGGTACAACCTCAGCCACCCATTTGGGTTTTGATCGGGGTGGGGGGTGGTGGGGTGGTTACTGATACCTGACCATATTTAAGCTAAAAATTCATTGCCTGGTTTGTTCTTGGTTTGGCTTTATTTTTTTTTATTTTTTTGGGGCCTGCCTTCATTTCAGTCCAGTCTGCTTTTAGACAGGGGAAACAGGAAAAGAGTCACAGCGCTGCGGTTCATTCTTCAGGCCATATTCACTTGACCACACAAAGAGCCCATTTTGAGGGAGACATTTTATGTGTTGTGTGGCAGGCAGCGCAGGCAAAAAAGATTTACTGTGTCTGTGTCTATTCAGGGGTGTTTTGGATGATGTTCATGCTCTTACTGGTAGGGGCCAGGGATTTATTGCGGCTGGGAAACACTGTCAGGTAGATGTTTCTGACAACAGTGAACACTTTTATTTAAAAACAAATTACAAATATACAATTATCTCCACCTTTCAGATGAGCAATTCAGTTTTAAATTGATATTCTGTCAAATAATAAAGCTGCATTTTACACTGTTAGAGTACAGGTTTAATGTCTGTGTAATATATATTTACACCAATGTTTCAATACCTTCATAAACACATGTGCACTGTATTATTATAGTCAGTATTACAGCAATATATTTCACAGATTAAGAATAGGCTACATATTAAAGAATTGTGTTGTGTTGTAAAATTTTAAAGGCAGCATGAAAGAAGAGGAAAAATATTTGATATAAAGATTTTACATGTTCTTCTGTGAATAGGATTTTAATACTTTTTATTTTTATATTCTTTTGTGACCTGTTTTATAAAGGTACAAAAGACAACTATGTTTAAAAAAATATTTTTGGACCAAAGCTTTATTATTTTCAATCAATAATGTAATTATAAAATGGTTACATTTCATACATTGTATCTATTCACTAAATTAACATCAAAATATTGCTCATACATTTTTCAAAAGGCAGCATTATCAATCATAATTTAATTTTTATTTCTTTCATTTTTAAATGTTATATTTATTTATTTAGTGGTTAAATAAAACAAAAAGTCAAGATCTGACTTTTTCAACATCCTTTGGTCATTATTGGGATCATTAAAAAAAATGTCTGTGAATGTTCTTTTCCAGTTCAGTTTCAGTTAAGCTGACTTTTTGATTCATGCAGTAAATGTAAATCCAGCAAATGCGGTGATGTCACATAATGGCTAATTCTATCGCCATAAATAAAAAGTTATAAATGAGTATCAAAATGAAATAAAACTGTCGAGTTTCAGTCTTTTTAAATAAATCAAACTCATACTGTAAACAGAAATATGCATAGTTGTGAATGGTGTATGCTGTTGTGTATGTGTGTCTGTGTGTGGATGTGTGTGGGCATGGAGGTTGGTGGGAGAGGAGGAAGTTGTACCACTGAGGTAGCACTTGGAAGGACTAACAATGGCCCACACGTATCCTGTGGCTGTCAAAATCTTGAAGACCCTACACAAACACCCTGGAGTCAGCGCCCACAATTCCCCCTTTTTTACTCAGTGTTCCAGGTTTTGTTTCACTTGCAATCTCTCACTTTTTTTCAGCTGAAAAGTGCAGAGATTTTTGTTGTTGTTGTTGTCTGTTTCCCTGTCTTTGTGGAGACACAAAATCTGAAGTTAAAGATGGATTGTAGCCTCATCTGGTGAGGTGAGGTGTCTTGGAAGAATATCCGGTCTTACTTTTTTTTTTTTTTTTGATTCATTTGATCACGGACCCTTTCTCCCTGTGTGCTGTCTCAGCAGATCACCTCCCTTCAGCCTGAAAGCAAGAGGCAATCACGACCTGCAGAGCTCACATCAGCATGGTGAAAACACACCGCTGATTGCCTCAGGGCAGGAACTCACTTTCCAGAAACTCAGCAGAAAATTAGTGCAGAGTGGCTCCATGTTGAGGCTAATGCACACACACCTGTATTTCCCCACTTTTTCCCCCCTCCCTACCTCTCTTTCTCCAGCAGTCGCTCTTTATCCCTGCCTGGATGTCTGCCCCCAATAAGTAGCCCTTGAACACCTCATATACAACGCTACCAAAACAAAATTAATATCCCCTTTACCCTCTCATCATGCCACAGTGGCTGCCTGCTTGCTGAGAATACAGTGTCCTGCCAGGGAGCATTTTGAGAAAGCCATTCAATAGCTGCATGCCTTGCTTGGCCAATGCTGTTTGCTTTGATGGGTTGCTGACAAGACTGACCTAAGCAGAAATCTTTTCACTGCCCAAAATTGGTGCAGCGCTTTTCTTTTTACATTCACAAACGCTTGCTGTCACTGAGTTCAACAATGTAAAGGGGACCACCCATGCAAAAATAGATGTCATGATGGAGCTTGCTGTGGTTGCCTCGGTGGTAGGCTGTAGTTCTGTGCAAACACACCACATTATTGCTGACAAGGAAAGGAGAAACTGTGCAGCCTGTAACCAGCAGAGGGCGACTAAAGCTTTGGAAAGAATCCCAGAACATTATTAGGCCAACATGAACTCCCCCTCCCCATTTCTCAGAGTGTCAAAAATAACATCTCCTATTACGTTCATGGCTATAGAAGAAATTTAAGTAGGGTGGTATGAAACCTTCTGCCAACCAGAGCTGAGACAAAATTTAATGGTATAAACTGCAAGAAGAAATCGTTCATATTCATTGCCTGTGTAACTGAGAGATGCAGCAGCTTCATAAATTTTCTTTAGATAGTCACAGTATGGCATTCTCTTTTTCATAATGGTTTCATGGTTTTGTAATGGTCGTCAACCACTGAAAAGCCCAAAAATACAAAAATGCACTGCTGTGGAGGAGCCCAACAAGAGGTCACCTGGCAACACGATGCAACGGCATCCCTATATATTTTAAATGTCAAGGACTAGCTGCATTTAATCATACCTTCACCCTCCTGCCTGGTCCCACAGCATAGAAAATCCTCACCACTAAGCCACCGTCAGCGCCACTCCCCCACCCACTCCAGCACCTCTCCCCGTTGTTCCCATGGTGAGGGCTGTCAGTGGCCAATCCGAGGCGGCCGCTAGGACCTTGGTGGTCTGGAGTGTCTCCGAGGTGGCACGGCCGCAGGGCTGCAGAGAGTAAACAGGACACTGGGGGATGGAGGGATGGAGGAAGAGGGATAGAGGGATATAGGGATGAGATTGTGGAGTCAGCAGCCTCTCCGCCCTGCCTGGGGAAGAGGAAAGCCTGTAAAGCCTGCAGATTCAGAGCTCACACAAACAGTGGACCGCCCTGAGACTCAGCTTAGTGGATAAGGCTTTGGCCAGACAGAGGGGGTAGTCAAATAACTGCTGATTTAATTTTCCTGAGAGCACATTTTCACCAGAAGCCAATTCATTAGATTTGATTATTTTATTTGAGGACAATGTTTTTGGTTTATTTATTGTGTGATATTCCAGCCACAGAGTTACTTCATTATTTATTTACTTCACCTACCAAACTTTCTGTTTGGACAATGGTGGAATGAAGCACATTCACTCAAGTTCTGTGTAAATTTGAGCTGGGCCTACTTGAGACTTTATTCTTCTACTCCCCTTTATTTCAAAGGAAATGTTCAAGCTTGCGCTTGTTGTCTCTCAGTTACACCAAAATATCCATCTCTTAGACAGTCGGCTAATATAAAAGTAACACTAGCACTGGGTCAAAACAACCTGGTGTTAGTGAAAGTTCACCTGTTTAACCCAAAGTGGGTCAATTATGAACCCAGTGATTTTAAATGAGCTTAAATTAGCACAGGACATAAAACTGTCACATTGATCTCCATCTTAACTAACTACAACAGTAACATGCTGCTTACACACTAATACACAAGTAGTGATAATCAAATAATTTGATATTCAATACTACAGGGCCAGTTTTCTGCATGGACAACATGTTATACATGTTGTAAATACCTTCTGTACTTTTACTTAAATAGTATTTTTAATGCAGGACTTTTACTTGTAATGGAGTATTCATTCATATCTTGGAGTCATACTGTTTCTTATTTTGCAAAGGATCTGAATTCTTTCACCACCACTGACAATGAACTTAGAGTTTATATGTAAAAGGGTGAGCTGTATCAAATAATCATCACTGGGGAAAAAAAAGACATCAAAATGTCTGCCAAAAGGAGGTTTAAAGATAATTCATAAAGAAGTGTGGAATTCACTGGTGCCCAAGTCTTAAGGGACCGTGAAACGAGTAGCCAATATCCACATGTTATACACACCGTCTGTTTCCAATAATATTACCCTTGCGGGTGATGACAGGTTGAAAAGTGATTTACCTGAGCGGGCTTTTATTACAAATCTTTCTTGCACCGTTCCCTCTGCTACTTAAGGAATCAGACTCGCTTCGTTGTGGAACTGAACCCCAGTACTAAACAGCATAGATGGCTTCCAACTGTTTTTGACTCTCATTATAGATCCTCGCAGAGGATTTGCAAATAGCACTGAAAGATTTACTTTGTTTGTGGGTAAAATTGAAAGTTAAAGTGTAATTCTTGCAAAAATTTTGTCTTTAAACAAGAATTTTCAAAATCCAAATGTGCAAAATATAATAAATACAAATCAGAAAAAACTAAAAAAGTAAAAAAAAAAAAAAAAAAAAAGTCTAAAGATGGCATCACAGCTAACCATGACAGCAGACTGTGTCTTCTCAATTGAACTGTCCTTTGAGAAACAATTTTTTTTCCCCAACAGTGGCTTTTTCATTATTTTCTTTTAGAATCCACATCCAAAGCAGTGTACTTAGTCCATGTTTTCATAGATTCAGAACCAGTCATCTGGGTTTTGTCTCTCTATTTAATCTGCCAAGGGGGAAGGCAGAGATGGAGGCTGTTCTACCAGGAAATATAGGTATCTAATAGATCTACTCCCCGCTTGTATTTTGACAGCAATGGCAGGTCTCGTGAACTAATGGCATGCTTCTCTTTCTGCCAGGGGGGAGAAATATACCGCCACAGGGGAAGCCACAATCCTAACAGGCAGCTGGAAAAAGAAAGGCAGACATGAACTACTGCACTGGCTGCCCCGAGAAGAAGAAGAAGACTCACTGCATAACAAATAACATATACTGAATTAGGAGCGACTTTTATATGATTCATTTTATGTGAGAGGTTAAAATGGGGCAAAATATCCACAGATAATCTGAATTCGATCGTATTTCACCGAGACATGTGCTTCCCCTTTCCTGGATTACTGAGGCATGTAATAAAACACACACTGTTTGAGTTGCTTCCTCTGAACCCTGGAGCCCCTAGAAATGTTGTTTAAGGTGATGTGAATGCTTATGAATTTCATATTTAAGAAAGGCAGAGAAAAGCCAAAGCAGGCAGGTAAAAAAGACGAAGAGACGGATTATAAAACATTTCTCACTGTAACTGTCACACCAAATAATTAATATTTGCATGAAAGCATTTTTTTTTTTTTTTTTTTTGCTACAGCTATAGTTTTTGAAAACAGAATTGCTTTTGTGAACTCTTTCGGGTCTGCGTCATGAAATGTGAGCAAAGGAAAAAAATCTCGAGACTTTTTCTGCTGCGCTGCTGCAAGAATTTTTCAAAAATTAAATGTGGGGTCATAAGACCTCCAGGGATTCTTATCTGTAAATGAAATCCTTTTACTTTTTCCAATTACAAAAAGAAAAAAAAAAAAAGGAAAACAGTCCATAGAGAGGGCTTTAATAAATGTAATGGAAGCAAGCGTCATTAAAAACAGGATTCAGACAATTAATTTGATGAAACAAAGTGCTGGCGTGGAGCCAGAAGGGTGAAGGAATTAGAGGGGTTACTGCTGGGTGACTCAAGAAATACTGATATTTAAAGTACAGTCAAATCATCATTAACAGGCAGAAACTGACAGTCATATTTTTTTTTTTTTATTAGTTGCTGTTTTTCTTTAAATACCTTTGAGAACTTAATTATATTTAAGATCTTTATTATTTATTTTCTTTATTATTTAACATTTAATTGCTGTTGTACGAACATGTGGGATTCAGGTGTTTTGCATACCAAGGTAGTTTTTAATAATTAATGGTGTCTGTAGCATTTTGGGAGGTGAGGGAGAGAAAAAAAAAAAAGAGAGAGAGAGGAAAAAAACAAAAAACAGCTGTGTTTCATAAGAGAAAGACCAGAATTTAAAGCATGCTTGATTTGAAAGCCCATGAATTACTTTTTTCTAGTGTGTGTGTGTGTGTGTGTGGCCTCCATGCCGGCCTCTCGTGTGCTGGAGCGCAGAGCATGAAATGGCTCTAAATTGGCTGTGTTTGCCCTCAGAGGACCGCTCTTTTGAGATCATATCCTAATCCCTCAGAGAGGCAGTCCACAGGGTCGCTGCTTATTCAATTAGTCCGAAGCCATGGCTCTAAACATGGTAGGGCAAGAAGGAGTGTGAGAAAGTGTACAGATAGAGAGTGGTCTGTGTGTGTGTGTGTGTGTGTATGTATGTTGGAGGTGATGGTGTGGGGCCATTGTGGAAGCTGCATCTGTTTGTATTGAATATTTAGACACCCATTCTGCGCCTTTTATTATGGGCTGAAGGAGGAGGAAACATCTAAGACAAGTACATGAAAGACTGGAAGACTGAAAAGTATTTTGTGATATTAAGTTGGTGCAAAGCGTAGATGAGGTCTCCTGCCAGAGGGTGGCGCCTATATGACATCTCATAAGTAGGTGTTAATAACTTTGGGAGCTTGATAAAATGTACGTGAGAGGATGCAGCTCATTCCAGAGGGGTCATCGCTAAGCCTACAGCCGAAACCACACTCCCTGAGGCAGCTGTTCAGTTACCTGAAGCTCTGGACTTCAACTCCATGTAAAGTCATCAAGTTCTCCCTCTCGTGTAAAAATTCAGCACAGGAAAAGTTGCACTCTTATTAGCTTTTCTCCATACAGAGAAAAATACATCATTAGTGTTTATTAAGAAAACATAATAAAGATAAAATAGCAGTTACATTAGCAAAACTTACTTATATGTTTTTGGTATTCTTCAAGGTATTAATATTGTTAATCAGTAGTTGTTTTTTTTTTTAAAGAAGTTTACATGGAGCAAAAGAATTTATGAAAAAAATCTAAATCAACTTATATTTGAATGTGTTAAATGCACGGAAAATAATAATGAACTTTCAAACACTGTTGTTTCTGAAACAGTTGATGAAGTCCATACCTGACGTGCAGTTGGGACTGAACAAAAATGTTATTATATACATATAGTAAAAACAAACAAACAAACAAACAAACAAACAAACAAACAAACAAACAAACAAAAAAAAGACAGAAGAATTGATGAATAAGGCAAATATTTTATTACCATTGTTACCATGTGAATGTTTCTGTGTAGAACCACAGGGCATCACCGCATGAATGACCACACTAAATGTACATTCAAAGCTCCTTAAAGAGTATGTACATTTTTGTAGATGTTGCATATCAGAGCGAAGTCATGGATCATCAGCCTGCTTGCAGTTTTGACTTGCTGTGACATTCATGAGTATGTTGACCTCCATTTTCAACATGTAGTGATCTTCACATAAGTATTTGAGCTTGTTTGAACCACTTATAAAACATTATGTGACGTTGCTGCATCCATATATCTCTGTAGTTAAGATAATGTATAAAACAGTTGTTGTATCCCATATGAACAACTGAAGTATGACTCCAAAACATAAAGAATACAACGATGGAGGGTGAATAAAAATGTCAACTTAGGATGCATGGTGACTTGGGTTTTGAAACGAAGCCACGTCACAGCTGAAACAGAAGCCAAGAGGAGTTGAAACATCTGGTTGAAACAAGTTTAGAAAATGAGTACCTTTTGAGTTTCACGTTATTGTGTGTCATCAAACACACACCACCTCTCATTTTGGGTAAAATCTGACAAAAATCTATACAACACGTTAATTCGTTCCTGTAAACATTTCTCTCATTTCTCACTCCTGGATCTGATTTTCACAGCACTGTCTCCTCCTTTGTCTGCAGGGAGAAAAGAGGAATATTTCTGTGTTACGGTGAGCTGATAGACAGCGACACTTAGACTAAACAAGGTCGAGGCGATGACAGGAGCTGTGCAGTCAAAGCGTGGACGGCCCACCCTGCCAACACTGCTTGTCACTCTGGAGGTTTACTGGCTGTGACATTAGGTGCCATGTGTCCCGCTGCAGCCACCCCGAGCCCTTTCCTGACCACCATGGTGCTTGTAAGTTATCTGTATCCGTCTGCACCGCTTCATGCGAGACCTTTCAACCTCTACATATTTTATATTGCAGCATTTAAAGTGGGGCATCTTGAGAAATACGCTTCAGGGAAGATCAATAGCTGCTTCATCTTATCAGCATGTGACATCACGTGTATAGCATCGCTTAGCTTTGTCTCCAACTTTGGGAGAATAACTATAGAAGCGATTGCACAGCCACTATCACTGGTTGTTACAGTAAATCAAAAAAAGAAAAAAATCCAATACAATTCAGGTATTGAAAGCGATCAGGCTGGCTGAACACAGGAGTTCAGAGCCATTACTTGGCCGTGGAAGAGCAGGAGACAGGCTCTAATGTGCGTAAAGTAACGCAGCAACGCAGCTTGGAAAATACTGAACATGCACGTTGACAGTGGAAAAGAGGATTATGTTAGCAGGAGTGGTTTGACAAGTTTCTATGGATGTTTTCTTTCAGCTGTGAAAGTTGTTACTATTGGAATCCATTGTAACTGCAATGAATCCAAGCTGACCACGGCCTCTGTTCTCTGTGAAGGACAAAGTGTTTTTTATCTCTCAAAAGATGCTCTTTGGGTGCAATATCACTTTAAAAAGCGAGTCCTTCCCAGATCTTACATTTCCCTGACATCATATAGCAAGTGGCTTTTACCAAAAATGTTCTATTTTTAATCACTTTGTGTGTCGTGAAAAGCGAGCACAGGATAACTCAAACCTTTATGTTGCATTAACCTGACTCGAGGTTTGGGCTCACTACTTTCTTTGGCAAGTCATTGCAGTGTTCGGCACATTCTTCTACCCACCTGAATAAAAGACGAAACCTCATTCAGATGAGGTACAAATGAGTGTGCTAGTACAGCGCCAACTGAGAGCTCTCTGTGCTGCGGTGGGGGCCGACCTGTAGCCAACCAGTCTTTCAGCAAGCCAGCCTCTGTCAGACCAGGCAGTCCAGAGTGCATAGCTTTACCGGAAACCAGGGCAGTTTGATTGAGTTCCTGTTATTGACTGCTTTTCTTTTTTTTTTCTTTTTTTTTTTTTTGCGGAGAGCAGGTTTCTGCCAGGTTAATTTTTTCCTCTGCCAGCTGTCAGAACACAGACTGCACAGAACCGCACACCCAAGCACTCAAGGCCCCACCAACGCTTTCAACTCCAAATACTCGTTTGTCTTCCAGTGGCAAGCATGCAATATTTGATAAGCAATTCAATATTTGAACGTTCCCTTTTCTCCATATACTGCACTATTGTGTTAAAGGATACTTGTCTGCATAGTGTGTCCTGCTGTGGCTTCTGTGTACTCTGGAGCAGGAAACCCATAGTATCCCTCAGACAGTAAATCAGCCCGGGGATTGGGATGCTCCTGTTCAGAGGAGGGCTAACTATGAGAGATGGAAGCAGTGGAGGTTAGGCGGTGAGAGGTAATGCATTGTTTGGCCCCTGTCCCAGCCCATATTGAGGCCGGTGTTGGCTCAAAAGCCTGAAAGATGTGTTTGTTGTACAATAAGTTGTAGCACCATTGCCATCTGGGTATAGACCTTTGGTCAGTGCTGCGCAGACGTGTGTGTGGTTCCCCGTGCCAGAAATAATAATAATAAAACAAAGAGGCCCATTCATTCCTCCTCCCCCAAGATGAATTTACCACAGTAATGATATTAGAGGTTCAGAGAGGATTAGCAAAGTAGTAGACTTTTTTTCTCTTAATGTCACTGCTGAGGGCATGCAACATCCTTAAATCCTTTGCAAAGGGACCCAGTGGATTCAACATGCATCATATCTTTAACAGCTGCTCAAGCAGAGCCTGCATAGAAAGTCAGTCTTCCTGTGGTGTAACATTTGTGTCACCCTTTAAAAACCCCCCCCCCAAAAAACAGTGTCTCATCACCTTAACAAATCTCTTTGTAAATTTTAAAGGAGTTAGCTTATAGGTCATGTGAGGTAGGCAGCGGGTGTAAATGGTGTCCGTCCTTTTTAGTACACCAAGGTAATTTTAGTAGCTAGACAAACCAGCACTCCTACACTTATGTCTTGAGATAATGTGATAGTGTGTCTTTCCTTACTGTCATGCAAAGGTGAGATACACCATATACCAAAGATTCCTGGTGTTCATATTATATGTCTAGACAAACACCCCACCCCCACCCCCTACCCCTTTCCAGCATCCTCCTCTTCCACTCTCTCCCTCCACCCATGTCCACATCCTCTTCCGGCTACCGTCCAAAGTGAGTCTGGAGTGAAGCATGATATGAAGACTATAAGCTGCTAAGATCCCTGGTGGGTAAGATGAGGACTGTGATTTGTGTCCCAAATCATTCTTTATTTGCTGTCTTTTACTTTCTATCATTTTATTTGAGTGTTCAAATGAAAGTGCAGTATTCCTGCAAAACCTCCAACAATGAAACAAAAAAAACCTCTTCTTTAATTTATGCTAAAAAAATGTCCTACAATGGACTGCATCACTTTTGCTCCTGAGTTTACAGATGTGTAAATTACAGTTATGCAACACTTCACATATTAGTGCTGACGCAGAATTTTAATGATTAATACGTGCCCTGCCATCAACTTTGGGCACAGCTTCTGTAACTCAATGTAATGTCTTATTGAGGATTTATAAAATGTGTTCACATGGTTTACTATCAACAAGTCCCCCAACCTGTATGAACATAGAGGTAATTTGTCCCTAACCAGCAGTGTCTCCTGAATTAGTGCAGAAAAAGCAGGAAATATGCCACAGAGCATCTGTAGAAAAAAAGACACTTATTAAGTATTCATTTATTTTTATATTAAAATAGAAATATATATATGACTTGATGTATTTTTGTATGAGTGTTTTGTTAATAAAAGTGCAGATAACCTTTTCTGGCTGCTTATTAGAAAATGAGAAACTCATAACCCTGATTTACTGTCATTTAAAAATGAATTCTTGATATTGTATTGGAAAGTTCTTATAAATTGAGCTACATATAGTTAGATAGTGATGAGATAGTGTGTGAGCAGGAGTGATTTTGGACACAGATGAGGCTGGAAAAAAAACAGTGTGCTAAAACACTAAGTTAAATGTGAAGCACACTTCTAATTTGTCACATACATACATACATAGCATCATCTTTGCTCCATTGTTGCATTACAACATGTAACACAAGGGGCGTCTTTTGATATTGATTCTGAGGCACCACCGAGCCACCTGTCAGCAAACACAGCAATCCATTAAGAGCTACCCAGTGGTGCTGATTGCTTTGCCCCTGACCCCAGCTGCTTGTTTACTCAGGGCATGGTTGCTAGTGGGGGGGCACGGGGGTAGCGAGGAATAATTTGAATTCCATAGAGTGGAGTTGTGGTGAGGGGCGCAGGTCCTTTTCCACCACCCTCTATCCCCTCCACCCAAACTCACACAAACACCCAGTCAGTCTCTGGGTGATGGGCTGAAGCCAGGCTCCTGACACACCACCGGCCCACTGCCTGCCTGCCCGGGTAGAGCGGGGCCTTGTTGATACAGCTGGGGTAGGCAGAGGTGCCGAGAAGTCAAGTGACTTGACCGGGGTCAAAGCACCTCTCTCACCAACATATACACACACACACACACACACACACACACACACGCGCAGACTCACAATGACACTCAATATGTCTTTATCATCCTTCTTTGCAGGGACTGCCTTAAATTTCTCCTCAGACAAATGTATTGTCTGCACCACTTCAGCTCTGTTCAGGAATGTGTTTATGAAACACCCTCAGATTGCCTGTGCTTCCCTCCTCTGTGAATTATACCAAGCTTTCATCATGGGTACACTTTCAAGTCTACCTCAGGTCTCACCTTTCTTGTTTCTGTAGTTGACTTAATCTTTGTGAGAGCCAAGAACAGCTCAGGAAGGCAAATAGACCACAAAGGAAGCCAATATCCTTCTCACTTCTAGGGCTTTTTAATGTTTTGCTTCAATCGTCGACCAGTAGGAGGTGCATTGTACAGTGAGTTACGGCCTTATCGTCAGTAAGTGCATGTTTTGGACTGCTGGTGCACAATTATTGCTTCATTCTACCTCTAATCTTTTCCAACAGATTCATAATGTGTTTGAAGAAGAAGAAGAGGTTCATAGGCAAAGCTGTCTTTGTCCTTCTTTTGTTTCCGCTGGTGCTCTGCAAGAAGGGATAACGTTTCAGACAGCTCCCAGAGCAGCACCACAGCGCCAGCCGGGTTCTGTACCCTGCCCAGGTCTCCATCTCTATCTGTCTGAGGTCGTGTTAGACTGACTGTTCTTCGTTGTTCTGACAGGGTAGGAGCGTGTTTCCACCTCATGAGTCAGCCTGCGGAGGCCCAGGTGTTTTTAATCCAAACTCTGAACAGTCCCTGAAGAAGATTGATGAGCCTTGTTATATGTGTCCAGACAAATAGTAACAGGGAATATGCTCAGCCACGCCAGACGGCACACACACACACACACGCACACACACACACATACATATACATATACACACTCGCTTTTTCTGAATGTGTGTGCTCGTGAATTACTGAGTGATTGAGTGAGTGAGTGAGTCAAGAGTTGTGTGTATCTTTGGGAGCATGTGAGGGTGTTTGTCACCTTGTATAGGTGTGGGTCTGTGGCAGAAAGGGGGCCAAATAAGTTTTACACAACTGAACAAATCTCTTCCCAGGTCAAATGACTTCATCGCAAAGAGAGAAATAAATAAAAAAACTAGAGTAAGAATCTACAGGCATGCTAGCAGCTCTAAAGCAACAGTGCTTCGAGCTAAATGCTAAGATCAGCATGCTCATGATGACAATGCTAACATGCTAATGTTAAGCTGATACAATGTTTACCATCTTAGTTTGGTGTGTTAGCATGCAAACATTTGCTAATTAGCAACAAACACATGTGGCTGTTGGGAATATCATTAGCTTTGCAGGAATTTGGTCTTAAAACAAAATCTTAGTGAAATTTTGACCCAATGGGAGGAAAAGTTAAAGGACAATCAAAATTGATTAAAATTGTATCCTTAGGCAGAGATGAATTTGTGAACTGAATTTCACGGAAATCCATCTAACAATTGTTAAGACATTTCACTCAAAACTATAAACGTGAAACTCATTGTGGCACTAGAGGAAAAGTCAGGGGATCACCAAAGATCATCCAGGAACATTGTGTAACCCAGGTTATTTTCTGTAGCCCCAATTTACAGATTACCCCCTAAACGTCTGGCAAGCAGGCTATTTATTGGTAGGGAATTTCTAGGCTGCTGCAAGAAGCTTGCTAAACTGTGATGTAGCTGTTGAGAGAGGAATTATCATTGGATGTACTCCCTGGGCGTTTCTTCTCCATTTTGTGGATTATCCCGGTGAGTTAGCTACTCAAAGTTAGCCAATTAGCATTAACACTTCATTGCTATAGGGTGGAGTTGTGTGTGAATGTATTTTGAGAAACATGATAAGCAAAACCAGTCAGGATATAATGATTTATGTGATGTGAAACTGTTTATGGTTGTTATGAGCTGTTTAGCCGCTCACCTTTGTCGGCTAATCGCGGCCCAAAAGCTTCTTAGGTGTAATGGTTTTAGCTGTTGAACTAGCTCTAGTGAAGCAAAGAGTGAATTGTGTGCTGTAAAAAGAAAACCAGCGTCTTCTTGTCTGGACGTTGTGCCGTTCTATGGGAGGTAGGAAACAAGCAAGAGGGATTTTGACTAAGGAGGATTCATTTATTCCTTTGCACTTTTTTTTCTGAGATCTCGGGTTGTTTTTTCTGTGGGTCCAAAATATTGACTAAACAACTTTTAAAGGATTCGTTTTCCAAAGGAGTGAATCTCAAAACTCATTTAAACTTGGTAACTTTAAAGGAAACAAGGAATGTTCAGAAATCAAAGGGACAAAAACTATGAACAACTATAACCGAGCAATTTGGGTTTAATAGAGATGTAGATTTAATTTTTCTTACACCTATTACCAGGGCTGATTATTTTTTTTATTCTAGTTTTTTTTTTATTGTTACTGAATGTATTTCCTTAATACGTGAATGTATTTCCTTGGTTGCGTGTACTAGATTTTAATTTCCATAGTAAGTTTGAGTCGAGTGGAAATGGTTGAAAAAAATTGAACTTTGAGTAATCTTTTCCTTGAGTAAGTTGTGTGCGTTTTTGTGTGCTGGAGGTCTTGTTCCTCTTACCTAGAGTCTGCTATTCCCAATCTCCTTACCAGGCCAATTGAACTGATGAACCTGAGAATCGAGTGTATCTGTAACCATACTGAACTGTAAGATTTTAGGTTGGAAATACTTTGAGAACCCCAGACAGATACTTTAGCAGGAAAGGTTACACATTAGAATCCGAATTATAATTGCACTAGGCTACATTAAAAATTGTTGAGATTCATCAACAAAGTGCTGGACCGACTGAGCGACTGACATTGCCATCATTACAGCTGTGCTTTTAGCATGGCTAAAAAGAAATCCCTCATGGGAAAAAGGAGAAAGGATCCACACACAGGGTTAAAAGGGCCATAGTACCATGCCATGGAGCCCTATTGTCTCATAGTTCTGGTCTTTTTTTTTTTGAGCAGGGCTGCTGTTTTTGATCACCTATCCCATCTGTGACACAGCACGACTGACTTTGTATGAGAGGGAAGTGCTGGCACCAGGCGCTGGGCACCGCGGGGCCTCTGGTCTTATCAGCAACCAGGTCATAAGGCAAACTGGCGGGGGCATATAGGCAGGGACACAGTGGGACAGGAGAAAGCAGACAGAGTAGGGGAGGGAAGAGGGGGAGGGAGACGGGGATTGTGGGACTGCCTCATACCCGCCGGTGTGTGGTTTGTTCTCCCGGGGGACCCCTGCTGTGCTGGACAGGCATGCAGAGGGTAGATAACCATGCCAGAGGATGAATAGATGTGAGAACAAAATCCAGGGGGAATAACAACACATGGCAGTCATACCTACCAAACATAGTGAAAAAAGTGGTTTGCTCATTGTTTTTTGGACTATATTATGTTTCTGATGGTGACGCCTTGTTCAAAACACGTCTATGAACCCTACGGTGTTTGAAAGCCGATCGCACATTTCTTTCAAAACAGAAAGAAATATGTAATAAAAAAGAAATCTATAAACATTTATGACTTAAACACAGACACGTTTGTATTTTGGTGCAAAATGCACGAGCCTCCTCTCTGGTGTTTGCGGCGTACATATTTTACTGGCACAACCTGGTTCTCTTCTGCTCTCACTCTTTATTTTCCAGCCTTTTTCTCCGAGTGCCTGCAATTCCTCAGGTTGCTGCTACAGTGGAAGACAGGCCCATAGGGAGCCACCACTGTAATGCTAAACTGAACCATTTACCACTGTGTCTCTGGTGCCAGCAGGCCTGCCTCACTTAAACACACACATGCTCCAAAGATATCCTTTCCAGAGTTCAGCTTACTGCGCTGCTTAAATGCACCAGCCACCTTATTCAATTAGAGCTTCGTTAGGAGCCATTTGAGCAGCAATTAGCTTGACTGTCTGAATGGTGATTTATGGAGCTGGGAGTAGGATTTTCCCTCTGCTTGCTCTCCTGCACGTCTGGTGGATATCTGCAGTTATTTGGTATATGATTTACGCTCGGAGCCATGACAAGCAGGTGTGGAAAATAAGTGATGTGGAGAGTGCAAAGGAAGGCACTGAGGGGAAGTTGATGGAAATGATGGGGGGAAAAAAAATTAGAGATTGTAGAAAAGAGACAATGGTGGGAGAAAAAAGTAGAAAAGATAGTGTGATACAGACGGCAAGATATCTGGACAGACAGAAAGGGAGAAAGCACGTACGATTTGATAAGGTTGAGTTCAACAGAAAAATGAGTAAGAGAGACAGGAAAAAAAACGGACGGGAAAGTGTTAATAAGCGTTGATCCTGGCTCACTTCGATGACCCGTTGGAGGAGCTCGTCTCTGAGGGATTGGAGCAGAAGGGCCAGAGCACCACAGCTTCCTCCTCAGGATGTCAGTAAGGAAGGGCCACGCCGTGTTTGTCTGGGCCGCTGCCTACTTCTTATCACAATCGCTCTCTCTTCCTTTTTCTCCCTCTCCCTCGGTATCATACTACATATCTGTGTTTTTCTATCTGTTCAGAAATCTGGAAACAATGTTATTTCCTCTCAGAGAGAGGCAATAAAGCTGCAACAAGGCAAACAATGTTTTCTTTTTATTTATGTTAGCTGCGAGCGTTTTATGGAAAATGGTTGACAAACAACAAACAAATATCCAGTGAAAAACTCGGCTGAAAACCCCCGTGATGAAATGGTAAGTTCATCATGAATTGAGTATATTTTAATCTAACTTTGATAGGTTCAGACTGAACAGTCGTGTTTAAATCTTTATCACAGTTTGAGACGTAGGTAGCGATCCATGCATCCTGCCTGATGTTAGTGGTGCAGGCCGCTGGTCACAGGTTTACACACAACCTCTGTTTAAAACTTTGTAAATCAGCACTTCCAGCAGGTTGTGATCTATGTCTCAAAACTGTTCCAGGTACATGACTGCAGGCTTTGTTTACTCCAGAGCACACTCCCCAGAGTCCAAACCTACAGATCACCTTTGGAATGAGTTGGAACGAGATGTTGGCAGCACATATGTGTCTGGGTGAAGCTTGTGAGTTATAAAGATTTCCATGCAGCACTTTCAGAAAATGCTGACATCATTCAATACAAACACTGCATGTGCAGATAATCCATGAATTATTATATTTGATGACATAATAAGCAAAAACTTTTGCTTTTTAGTTGAGAAAAATTAATTAAAAATATACAAATAACTAAACCTGCAAACAATTACCAGTGCTGAGCATTTCTACCATTTTTGTCACGTTCAAAATCTCTAAATGTTTTGCTGCACTGCTACTCTTGAGGCTGGCTCCAAAACCGAGTCAATCCCCACAGACTCCCATGTTAAAACGCATGACTTTACTGCAGAAATAAACATGAGGGGGGGGATTTTTATATAACTCACCTGTTTCAATTTTAATAAGGCTTAAAGTTCTGCATAATTGAGGGCGCGCCACTTTGAGTGACAGGTGGTAGCGTATGCTTGCCACAAGGCACCATGCAGCGAAGTCTCAGTTCCACACACACACCCCTCCTCTTTGCCAATTTTTGCATTAGCCGGGAGTTCAGCGGAGTTGTGTACCAGCAAGATGGCGACGGCAGAGCAGCCCATTTTGAGCTTCAAAGCTGCTCTTCTGAAACCTATGGGTGACATCACGGAGGCTACGTCCATCTTTATTCACAGTGTATGGTTGAAAGGAACCCAAATTATTGATGTTCTGTCCCACTCTGAGAGTGACGTGCAGCTGATACACAACTTTGTGACACCTGTGTTAAACTGAGCTGTGCAACACTCTGGGTCTGTGGCTGAGAAACAATCCAGTCAAGTGGCACAGGTGACGCTTAGGTCCTTAGTAATGAATCACTCTGTATGGACCCCTGCAGCCACCAGGATATTGGCTCTAAACAGACTGTTATTGCAGGGAATACAATCAAGAGATAGCAGCACATATTGTGTCCCCCTTTCTTTCGAGAGAGAAAAAAACCCTGCTCCTGCAAATGGAAGTGAACAGGTTGTGCACGCTCAAATAAACTGCACTAGACAGCCAATAAAATCATAGCAGATCATACTCAGTCCTCATACAGGACCATGTGAGCAGACCTCCTCACACCTATGCCTCGTCCCGGTCTCTTTATCAGTCGGCAAACAAGTGAAACCGAGCGCCTGCCCCTCGCTCTATGGAATTCCAGCCATTCCCCTCACGTCCCATTTTCCTGCCTGCTAATGTAATCGGAGGGAAACAGAGTCAGCTTCCCAACGCCACAACCTCCAGATAAGACCCATTTATCACATGTCGTTCCTCTGTGGCTTGCTCCGCTCCGGCCTGACCAGATTGAGGCCCAGACCCTGTCAAATCACGGAACCTTGCCTCCAGAGGGATAGGGTGTATTGGTGTCTGGCTGAGGTCTGGCTTTAGGCTCATACGAAATGGAAGGAATGATAGTAAGACACATCTCAGTCAGGAGCCGAGCTCTTATTTTGAAAATGTGAAAGCGACGTTGGCGCGCTAGCTGTCATTCATTTTGTCGTTCACTGGACATTAATGCAAAAGGAATATTCAGGTGTCAAGTTAGGTTTTCATCTTATGAACCTTGTGAGAAAAATGTCAGTAAAAAATTTTTATAAAGTTTTTTAAAATTTATGGCGTTGACACATTACGCGGTAAAACTTTTTCCTCAGACTTATAATGACTCATGTACATGCTAATATAGGGTTGTTCAGCATTCAGACATTAAGTAAGTGCTTCTCTGAAAGGACCAGTGTCTCGCCTTTAATCTCATCAGAGTTGTATGTTGATTACAAATGATGGGATTTTCCTGTGAATTTGTCAAATCTGTCAGGGGAAAACATGATGAAATTTGCTTCAAGATCAATCTGTCCTCTCCACTTGCTGATGTGTGGCGAGGTGCCAGACGTCTCTCACTCAGCAGGCACATACACGTGCAAGCACTCGCACGCACACGCACTCCGTCATAGAAGCCCCATACACATGAACACAACCGCACATCGCATGGCAAGGTCAAAAACAGGAGGTTTAGGTCAGAGTCGTCTGCGCCTGCTTTCTAACACGCTTTATTGAATCAAACAGGGTTCAGTGTCGTTAAATGTTGTGGCAAGCCCTAATCCTCTCACCTCTTTGCTTCCAAGACAGGAGAGCTTTAGTCTGCTTGCTGTCTGTAAAGGCAGACTACATTAGTGCTGGTCTTGGCTGAAAAGACTGCTTGTATTTCAGAAGTCAGGCCTGGGTCTTTTCCCTCAATGCATGGAAATTCTTAAAACACTGGCGTGACTTCAGGAAAACATTACCTGTGGCAGTGTTTGTGGTGAAGAGGGCACTGTGTGCCAGCCTTCAGTGGCCACTGGGCCTACAGGGAAGCCTGACAGAGTTACCTACTTAGGCTTTCCATGAGCGCCCACACCAGGCACACGACTTGGCCAGCAGGAGATCCAAATTGCCTGTGGCGGTTCTGCTGGAAATAGAACCTACAGTACTGCAGTCTTCTGAAATGCCTGTCATGTCTACAAAGACCAGAATGCGACCCCTGGATGGAATAATAACCACACACGTGACACTAAACATGTCAATCATTAGGGTCTATGACTTCAGCATGATTTTTGGCACTGTGTGTGCCAGAGAGGATATAGCCTCAAGTCTCAATCACGAGGTTCAGTGAAAGTGTGTTCATGATTAAGGCCGAAAATAGTGTGAAAATCCAACAAAGTAACGGCTGCATTCCATCTGCTTAAAGGAAAGCTATGGTTAACATTGCTGTTTTTGTACCGTAGTTTGGACCATTGTTTGTCTATGATAAGATTGCACTGAACTGAGTAATAGTTTATAAAAAGGTATGTTTAATTTGGTGCCTCCAATGTTATAAAAACTGATAGAACTGATGGTTGAAACCAGTTGAAAAATTAGAGTTGTTTAATACGTTAGTTTTTCTTTAAGAATAAACTTGAGGTTTAAAGTGAAATGACATAATGTTTACAGCAGCCTCTGTGGCCACAAGTGGTAATGGCACATTGAAATTGGAATTCTCTTCAGTCAGTTGCCAGTTGGTCTTTTGATATCATCGAGCAACTCTGAGTGTTTGATCCACCAGAAGCGACTGGTCACACTGTACCGAGTAAGTGGCCGTTTCAAACCGAAACAACTCAAAAGGCTTTCTTAGTGGGTGTGTGTTGTTTCAGATGCTGGTGTATACTGGTGAGATTCTTGAGTGACAGATGCCAAAGCACTATAAAATCATTTAATAGTATTATGATATTATAAGACAGGATTTACAACTTTGGAAGGTTTTCACATCAGCAATTATTTCATCTTTCGTTGTGACATTTGTGAGTTAAACAGGAGAGATCCAAAATTCATTAGGCAAGGGGGTTTGTAAGTACTTGGTAAACAATGTGGTGCCTCGCCAGATGGTGCTGGATCGCAGTCTGGCAAAAGTTGAGCCAGGTTCAACTTTTTTTTGCCTGATAACTCTGCGTTTGTTTTGCTGCATTTTCCCTTGGTAAAAGAACGATTGTGTAAGTTGATCCTTCCCAACGCAGTCTCGCAAAGAAATTACAGAACAGCTGATTTCACGTAAGCTGCAGCTTCTCTGTGAGGCAGACAATCGCGCGCCTGTGATGTTAAAGGCCAAAGAACCGCCTAGTCCCAACGTAATTGTCTGGGTCATCCTCAAGACAGCAGAAGGGTGGAGGACTATCTGTCTGATGACTGGAACTGTGATTTGGCACTGGAGTCAAGGGAGTGTCCCCACTCAATCACTGTCGACCACCTGACCCCCCGCCCCGCAACCACCCACTCCCCCTCTTCCACTGTCTTACTGTCCGGCCCTGGCAGCGGAACACAGGATATTCTCAGCAGGAGCCTCGCTGTTCTATTCGCAGATTTGTGTTCCCCTGTAATTACGTCCCCTCGACACACATCGCACACATGGTGTGGTTTATGATGAATTGATGAAGGTGATCCACAAAAAAAAAAATCTTTTTTAAAATTAGCTACCACTTAGCATGCGACAGTGTAATGCTGAAAAAAGGAGTGTCTTTGTGACATGTTGCAGTAGCCTGATGAGACTTGGCCTGTGGTATCCAGGTGGAGTGCAGTGGCAAGTGGTGGATGGAGAGGCCTGTGTTTCATCTCTGAGGCAGAGAGAATAAGAGCAAGAGAGAGAGAGAGAGAGAAAAAGAGGGAGATAGACAGTGGTGGAGAAAGGGAGTTAGGAATTAGAGTGAGAGAGGCCAGGGAGGTGAGGGAGCGCAGCTGACAGGAGCTTCCTCTGGGTCCGGTGCCTGTTTTCCAAAGGAAGTGCAGGAGGCCTAATCTGTGGCCCCCAGAGGACGGAGACCTGGTGGCCCCCGCTTATTGTCCACTTTATCATCTCCTGCTTTTGATGGGCCTTTTTCTCCATATGGACAGGGACTTATCATGAAAAAGAGCCACAGGAGACGGAGAGGGCTGTTTTGAGTAACTTAGAAGGAAGCTTACGCGTGTCATCAAGTGGATTTCGTGAACATAAGAGGATATTAATTTTTAAAACATGCACGAGAAAACTCTCACATGACACCAATGCAGGCAGATTCATGTCAAGATTGGTGGAGTAATCCTCCCCAGAAATGATGTCTGCACAATCTTTTCCCATCTTGTGTGGTGTCTGAGAGGAAAAGTCAATCAGGGAAAACACTGTGGCTTGTGGGGTCAGGAAGTTGATGCAACCACTAGAGCCACAGTTTGTCAGGCTGTCACTTCATAATGAACAGCTGAGGAAGTCTCACACAACCGCATGCACGCACACACACTCATACACACTCACACACACACACAATTACCCTCCAGATTCACATGATCAAATGCACGATAAACACAGAAAGGTAAACATTTTAAAACCAACAGTGGATCCTTCCTCTCCTTTCTACTTCTTCACGTTCTGTCCTGCTTTACTCTCTTGGCTTCCACTCCCATGAGGTATTTGCTTTTGTAAGACAGTAGAGATATTAACTAGGTGTAGTGTTTCTGCATTTCACTTTGACCAATAACTAATACGTGCACTATGAGGCATTGCATCAGATTCCCTACATCCTTCCACTCCTCCTACTCCTCATGCTATTTTGGAGCTGTTACACACCCTCCCCCCTTTGTTCCCACTGATTAGGGGGTCTGCTGCAGGGAGTGGGCCCTGCAGCAGGGATGTCCGATGACCGGGACCCTTCCTCTGAGGGTTGCCAAGACACTCAGGTGTTTGCATGGACACACATGCACGCACGCACGCACACGCACACACGCACGCACACACACACACACACACACACACACACACACACACTGAAACACATTTCCTCCTCCTCATATCCCCACCTGCAACTGTAGTCGTCGTCTGCTGCTGGAGCTATTATTGTCATCATCATCGCCATCACGACTATTATGACTAATGTTAAACTAACCACCATCTGTTGGGTGCTGTCACCACTGCAGTTGCTTCCCAAAGAAATGATGGGTGATTTTTAAGGAATGAAAAGACAACTGTTCCTTCTATTACTCAACTGCGGTTGAAAACACTGGAAGGAGAAGCCGTGTGGATGGATTTTGGTATACCGTCACACAGCAGTCTGCTATATATTTGCTGTCACTGACTTACCTGACATCGGTTAAATCCTCTTTTTCGGATTGTGAAGCACAGGTCATCTAATGTATGATGCGTTTCCATTTTTCTGGGCTTTCTAAATGCTCCTGAAATCCTGAAAGGGTGCGGGGGTCGGCCTACCCAGCTTCACCAGAGCTCCCTTGAATTGAAACCAGTTGGAGCAGTAAACATTTCCCTGCTGTTATGTCATCCCATACTTGCTTGCGTCTACCTCCCATGGCGAGGATATGTGTTGGACTTTTAGAAGGACATGCTACCTGATTGTTGATCCTTTACAAATTAGTAACTTTCTTTTATAGTTAAGGATGAATTACGGCAGCACATGTAGCAACTCTAAGCATTGTGCTCTACATTCAAAACAACTGTGGTATAACTGAATCCCAAGAAAATATTAGAAAAGATGAAAGTCAAGAAACAACAGGGAAACACTGCAAAGATACATTATTGGTAGGTTACAATCGGTACAGTAGATTATTAAGCATTTCTGAAGCTGAAGACTAAAGTAAATATTGAATCTGATAAATGTGAAAAATAATAGCTGCGTAAAATTTGCTGTAAGACATGGAGATCATATGATGAAATCCCGTCTTCCGTCAGTTCTATTGTGGTCTGCGTTTTTCTGCGTTAGATTTGCAAATGACCTCATTCAACTTTCTCTCTTTTCGCAGTTGTTCATTTCACAGAGGAGTGGCGCTGCATATACAACAGATTTAATGCAGCATTAACTGAAATAGACGGTTTTGATCTGGTCGGAAACCTGGGATAATCAGATAGTGACAGATCAGATAGCACAGGCATGCTCGAATCATAGTTTATACCATAACTACCCAAACAAAAAAAGCATATATTATTTGACAATCATTGCCTGTCAAAGTATGTTTTTCTATAAGCTTTCGAACCTTCCAGGGGTTATGTCAGGACGAATAATGTTTTAATTACATTGTCATTCATAGAACTACAACACTGGGACTGATTAGTTCTATCCTGCAATACATGAACAATTCTTCTTAGTACGCTGATTTATTGTCTGGCTTTTAGCGTTAGGTTACATGTGCATTTTTAAGACTCCTCTAGCTGGATAATGGGTTATCAACCAACTTCCAGAGTTTTAGCTTTGGTATTAGCTTTCGCTAGCTAGCTACAGTTGATAAATTCGGCTAGCGACAGTTGTTATCTCAGCTGACAAAATCAACAACTGTCGGCTTCGAAAGAGAGAATCCTGCTTGTGTTTAGTTCTGTGTGACCTTTTTGTTAAAAAAAAAAGAAAAATGTCTGATTTCGAGCGGTAAATCTGCCACATTCATCACTGTAAACTGATTATATGCTGCGTGAGAGCAGAGAACTTGACATAGGCATAGCAGCAGAAACTAAGCAGTGGGGGATTAGAGAACAGTCAATTCCACTTTGTTTACAAGTATTGTTTTCAATCCTTCCCTAAGAGCACCCTCAAGGCCTCGCACAATCTCCTGTATAAGCACTAAAACTGTCTCCCTCTTTCTCTCCCCCCTTCTATCTCTGTCTCACATGCACTCACATTCCTGCAATCAATGTCTGGCCTTTTCTCGCTCTCTGAAGTTATGCATCAGGCAGAATAGAGAGCTGACCTCAGCCCCTTTCAAAAGGAGCCTCTAATCCAGCACTCTTAACTCGATTACAGAGTGTCAGGGGGATCAGAGGGACTCTCTCACCTGTCATCTATCACAACGACGGGACACAACGCTGAGCCATGAAATCCTGCCAGCCGCAGTGGGGAAGGAGAGCGGGGGAGACAGCGAATGACAGAGCGACGTTTAAGGGAGTGTTAAGTGGTGTTTCATACCTTTCTATGTGAGTGAGCAATTACAAGCGTTCAACCTGTACGGTGTTTATCTGCGGTGTCGCATGTCTCTTTGCTCTTTTCTGTGCTGATTCTCCTCATGTAAAACAATGCAAACAGCATCCATCTTATTCTATGACAGGGTGAACTCCCACTGAAATTTTCTTTGTCCTATGAATATTTGTTTTAATCTTACATTCAGATAGGCTCTTTCATATGTTTTGAGAGGAATGCCACAATTATCTTTTTTAATCAACATAAAGAGGAAATGATGTATAAAAATATAGAAAATTGCAAAATATTCACTGACAACCAATTTAATTTGTTGTCCCTATAATATTCACTATTTTAATACATTGCCAACACTATTCACAATTGAAGTATTATTAACTTTTTTTTTTGGTTTATTGTTTTGGTTGTGTTTAGCCACTTAAACTTCTAAATACAGAAAAAGTGAATAGTGACTTAAAGCACAAGACAGGGGAAGATTACCTTTGAACATACAATAAATCATCAAAATCACAATATTTTTTATAACCTTTATAACCTATAACAAAAGTGCTCTCTTTCTTTGCCTAAACCGAACCACATCCAAGACTAAAGATGCAAACTCAGATGAAAATGTAGGCATACGTAATTTTCTTTCTTTCTTTCTTTTTTTTTTTTTTTACAGTGTACCATGCTCCTTTTAAGGTGGCACTCTCCCATAATGACCTTATCATTTCAGTCGTCGTCTCCTGGTATCTTAATGGATGGTTGTGTTTCTTTGCGGACCTGTAGAAGAGAACAAGTGACCACCAATGGAGCCTGTGATGTCGATGTTCCAATCCTGCTAACTCACATACTCTCTCTCTCTCTCTCTCTCTCTCTCTCTCTCTCTCTCTCTCTCTCTCTCTCTTCCTTTCACTCGCTCTCTTGCCTGGCATGTTGTGTGAAGGCAGGAAGGAGAGGGATTCACCGGTGGCTCATTAAAAGCCATTAAGGAGCAGCACACAGACAGGATGTGGGTAGTGAATAGAGGAAAGCAGTGCAGGGCTGAGGACACTGTTACTCTCTCAAACTCACCCCCCACACCCACACCCACACACACACACACACACACCTCTACTCTCCCCTCCATCACACACACACACCACACACACATACACAGTAACACACTGTTATCTTCTCCACACAGCACTTCCTATGGCCCCACACATATTCCAACTAGCGCCTGCTCTTAGCTCTGCCAACTCATGTCTCACACCCCTCTGACCCGAGTGTGTGACGAGCGGGCCCGCCGATAACACGCTTTTCACTCCGCTGCTCTCACTATCTCTTTGTCTGACACCTTATCTCTCGTTCGCTCCCTTTGTTTGTACATCTCTTTGACCTTTCTCACCTCGGACTCTCCGTGTCGTTTGATAGTTGCCATCTTTTTGGCACAATGCGTACGGCGGTGGACCGGAAAAAGCCTCTATAAAAGCAAAAGCTCCGGTACACAGGTCGGCGTACAGTCTGGGGCCTGTGGGTCACAGAGCGATTTAAAAAAAGAGGTCTGTTGAGTTGGGATCGTGGCCCTGTGGCGTCAAACAGAAGCTCCACCTGAATGTGACCTGAGGCCTGGGAGGGTAGAGACAGGCATTAAGTCCTCACTGGGAGTGATGGATAAATCAAGAGGGTTGTCCTCTTTATAAAAAAAAAAAAAAAAAAAAAAAAAAAAAAGCAACTGGTGAAACGTGTGATGCTTCAGTAATTTTCCATGGGCATGACCTTATTAAGACGGCTCTGGTGTTTTCATATGCAGCAACAAATCAAATTAATGTACAATCCCAACCTTTATCTTTAAGGACCTGATAACCTCTCTTAATCTACTCTGCTTCTCGCTTTACCCAGTGGAATCCTATGAGTACACTGTTAGACTGTATTGTATTATATCTGCCAAAATGAGAGTGATGCCAAAATTACACAAGTGTGATGTGGAAACTTGAAACCCCCCCTGACAAGGACACACACTGAGGATGGACCTTTTGCACTGAAGTAGGAGACCTATTGTGTCCAGCAGTTAAAATCTGGAAACAAAAAAAAATGTTTGCAAATTTATACATTCTGTTGTTTACAATGAGGAGTTATGAGTAAATGTGCTTTTAAAAATTGTTAAGTAATGACATTTTTTACAGTACAAATGTGGTTATATTACCAGGGCAAGAGTGTGGGTTTAGTCAAACTTCCTCACGGTTTCCTCCTTGATTTCAAGATTTGCCCTTTACATTGTGTCTTACACATAATTGTTTTGGTTTGGTGAAAATAGGAAGGCTCACCTCTCCTGCATTTGCCTCCTTTTGCTCTTTCTTAATGCATGTTCCCTCTCTGCAACAACACACTTACTTATTTACTACATCCTGGACTTTTAATATGCATGTTTTTGTTATCATGTTAAAACATAAACAGTGAGCTTAGGCTGAAACGTGAGGTTCTGGAGGGTCCTACACTGCAATCAAGGAATATGTCTTTATTATGTTATGTTTAACCCACATGGACTATGTCACTTATATAATGAAACACTTTCTATTGTCTTCACCTTCCACGTCATTCTTTGTCAACCACATTATTGCGTTGGCTCATTGACATGCTGCACAACTCAACTCAACTCAGCTCCTCCAAATAATTACAAACTGGGAGAGCTCCAAGTCACTTGACACCGTTGACCCTGTTAGTATTTGGAAACTTCCCTCCAAGACTGAGTTAAGAGTCACACTGGCACTGTTTACACAGAAGAAAAAAGCTGGCTGTGGTTAGTAGTGGAATGGCTGAATTGTCCCTTGCCAGAAGACAAATATAAATATAGCAATGTCATTATCTGCAGCAGTTAACCAGGATCATTTTTCTCTCCTGCTTGCACGTGCTGCTTCCAGGTGTTGCCATAGTGAGTAATCCTGTTTTCTCAGCTACGCTGCTTTCGCTGACAGAAGTTCCACATAGGAGTTTGCAGGGTTTAGGAAAATCAAATGGAGGGCAATCACTGTGTTTTGATAAGCCAAACTCTGCGAGGCCCTGATGGTTGTTTGGAGCTGATTGCGCTGGACTAAGAGCTAATCTTATGTTCACACATACTGTACTTCAGGGCAGGTGTGTAAGGTGCAATATGCAGTTCTGCTCATCTGACAACTTCCAAAATAAAATATGGGATGTTTGCTGTTAAGTTAAAAATGTTTCCCATGTGACCTCACACAGTATGTGAAATTTCAATTCAAATCAGATGAGTAGAATCTGCCTGTTTGGGGAAATAAATTAAAAACACCATGATGATTCACACAGAGAATATCTTGATCCATTGCCTCCAAGAAGGTCAGTGTCCAGGCTTGGCTACACACCGGTGTCCCAGAAACCGGTCGGAGGATTCAGAGCTCAAATATACTTCAAGAGTTCAGATGCTTGCTGCCACAGAAGACTGACCTTTGGTATTTCAGTCAAAGGACTCTAACCACTTGGCTAACATGCTTATAATTCAAGTGATAAAAGATTGATTTCAGGTAGGGCTTGATGTGGACATGAGCTGCAGCAGTATACCAGATGCAATGAAAGCCTTGAGAATGGGATGACCATAACAGGATTTCAGCATGGAGAGACAATAAAGACCCTATCCACTGAGCATTTCTCACCACAGTTACCACAATCGTCTCAATATGTGATAAGTTTGTCTCCTGTCATTGTCTCATTTCCTGGTCTTAAAATAAGAAACCATGTTTCCTTTTATCCTCTACTTATATGGCAACCGCTTACAAACGACTGGACATGGATACTCATTCCAAAGCTATTTGTCCAATTACTAAATCAATGCAATATGTTGCCTCGTTGGTCTGTTTTCAATGTTTAGTGGTCTGGGAAATGTTGTCACATGCTCAGACAACATTCCTAGCTACTACTGTATCAGCCCTCACTGGCACCAGAGCCGCAAGTTTTGCAAACTGTCCTTTATTGATGGGCAGCGAGGCCGGTTTCACTTAAATGGCGTGCCTCTACATCTTCTGTGCTGATGGTGGCCTGACTGCGCAATTTCTCCCTCCAGGGGAATACTTCAATCTGTTTGTGGTTTGCAGCTGGATGCAGGTGATGGAGCTGTGCTTGTAGCCTGGGAGACAGCTGTGTGAGTGGGGCTGGAGTACATGTGAGGCCAACAAGCTGTCCTCAGAAAAACCCAGTTAGGGAAGTGAAGAGTAGTAAGGAACAAAGGATGATATGGTATTGTTTACAATCTGCACAACGTATAAAAAGATGGTAAGATCAAATCAAAATCAGCTGAACAGGTGATACCTTTTTAAAAAGGTGTGAAGCTTGCACTGTGAATATTCTCTGTAAAAACAGATGCGTTTTAAGTGGATAAAAATGTAGAAAGTCGAGACTACAAATTGCCGTGAGGTCCTCAATTAAGCAAAATGGAGATCGGCGTAACGTGTTTCCTGAGATGCTTTGATTCGGTCTGTTAATTTGTAAGGAAATCCACTTGCTAATTGATTGGTGCATATTTTGAAACAAAGCTGCTGATTGGTTTACTCATGGCTTGATTGCTATTTATGTTAGAGTTTCAACGACTTCCTGTTGGGCTATCAAATCCCGGCAAAGCAGGGGTTCGCTCTCCAAACACTCATTTACACAGATTTGATCAGAAACAAGACAACTTTACTGCTGCCCTCTAGAGAGTTGGTCAAAGTATTTGTCTCAAGTAGGTCTACCTACTGAACATTATCATTTTCTTGCTGCGATTTTCCTGAAAAGATTAATATGTTATGTCATGTTAAGTGCTACTCTTCACTATGAGATGATTAAGCTCACAGTTCTCACAGGGTGAAACATGCAATGTAAGAAAGTGTTATACAACAGTGAAACCTCAAACCCTATGAGTGTTTAAAAAAGTGTCTTAATATCTCTCCCTCATGTCAGTCAAAAAAAAAAGAAATCAGCTCTGACATGTCATTTACTGGAAACCAAGAAATAACAGAATCAAGGCAGATACTAAGCCATTTCAACATGATCCCGATCATTACTCAGCACATTCTGCAGGTCCATCTTCACACACTGCAACCTCCTCACATGCTCCTCCGCAGGCAGACAGGTGGCAGCAGAGAGCCACGAGGCCGCAGCAGCTGGTGGCCCCAGGGTCCACTGCAACACAATTAAAATGTATGTGACTTTTATTCCATGCCAGCTCCATCTTAGTGTCACTTCTCTGGACGTCCAGATTTAAGGAGGTAGCAAAGCACTCCAACACGACGGCAGTGGTGACAGTTAAAAAAAAGAAAAGAAAGAAATGCAGGCAAGAAAGGATGAGGACAACAGGTTTGAGAGTGATGGGATGCAGGCCTTGGACAATATGGTAAGTAATTAGATTTTGTTTTATGTCATTTCTACTGTGCAACATTCTCTTATACTTAATGTGGAAAAGGACAAAAACTAGGCAATGTTGAAGCTGAACGGCAAAGAGAAGAATGATAAAGAATTTGAAGAAGACTTGCTTGTTTGAACTAAGTGCCTATAAATCATCCCCATCATGACTTTTTTTTTTTTTTTTACCTTCTAACTCTGTGTCTTGCCCACGCTGGGGACACCGCGAATGTTTAGTCAGGATTCTTGGTGCGGTGTCAGCATTTTGGCACAGGGGGAGTGATTTAAAGGAGCATGGCGTGCATGTCATGCCCCCCCCACGCCTGTACTGTTCCAGTCTGCCCTCCGAGTGTGTGCAAACAAATAAAGCACCAGGGCCTTTTTAATTAGCTCCAGGGCAGAGATTGGCAGCTTGTAGTGGTAGAGATAGCACAGTAACCAGCTATTACTCTAAATATTTGGTGCGTTGCAACAGTTGAGACCATAAGCGTGGGATCTCTGGAGGCACATTAGTGGGTGGAAAATTGAAAACAAGTCTAACTGTACTTGTTATTAATGTCACTCCTAATAAGATTACCAGGATTCTAACAGAATCTATATAGCAAATATTACTGCTGTGATTTGTCTTCATCCACAGCTGGCAGAGGGTTTTGTTCAGTGGTGCTTTGTAGACAAGACAATCATTTATGATAAAGCAAGGAAAGTTGGAGAGAATTGTTTTGTCATATAAGGTCATAACCTTTCTTGTTTCCAATGTAATGAGCAGATACGGCGTTTTAAAATGCTTTATTGTGTCATAGAACATTTGCACCACTCACACACGCTATGACGCATTGAAACAGTGTTGATGTTGACCTGAAGGTTATAAAGGTCAGCCTAAATCACTACGCTACAACTGGAGAGGGACACAGCTCATCGGGGGCCTGTTATGTCAGCGTGATTGAGATGTAAATCAGAATTTAAGATTGGAAAAATATATATGTAAAAAAAAAAAAAAAAATCCATGCTCTAAAAGGAAAGTCATAAATGTGTGCTTTACTTTGAATTTTTAGTTTGATCACCACTAATCATGCCAATATCCTGACATGATTTCAACCTTTGTTTAATCGTTAGAAATCAAAAAGTAAAATAAATTAAATAGTAAACAATGACAATAACGATCAAACTATATGACATCACAAAAAAATATGTCCCCCACTTTTTAAAAACAAAATAAAACCAGAAAATGAATGAATTACACCGACATGGAGACAGGAATCACAGTCTGGTATTGTTATTTAATTGCAGAACAAATTTTTGCTTTTGATCTCAAATTCAAAACTGTTTGTCAGTGAATCAGTGTAATCCTTCAGTAATGCATATCTTCATAGGTTCTCAGAAGTTTATTACATTGATGGTTTTGGCACGGCATCAAAGGCGAGCCGGGGCAGATGAAGAATAGAAATTCCATGACATGTGTTAGATATCATATTTCAGTTGTGAAGAAATTCCTGCAAACCTCTCTGCGATCAACACATTACTCTTTTCGATTAATGTGCCATTGTTTTTCCATCAGTAAGAATATTTTTTTAATCCAAAATTTTCCTTGTGTGACTGCATTTGTTTTTAAGAAAGCTGCAGTGCCATCATCCACAGTCTGCTAGTATTGTGTTGGGTTACGCCACCGGACAAGTAACAACATGTTGCTTCCTGATCTTTCCCCCCTGCTGAATAATTGGCATCTTTTATTGATAATGTCATGATTTCATTTTTTTTATTATTTTTTTTAACTGGGAGTGAATATGGAGTGATGATACACTACAGTGATAATACAGTGCATTTTTTGGGGGTGCTTTAATGATTAACCCACATTTGATATGTCATTCAATAGCATGACTGTTCTTCACGTACCCTGATCATGACCCCAGATTTTTCTGCTCACGGCCATGAAAGTCATTATTTACAGTGCAACTGTGTGAGGGCATATCTGACGCTGATGGGGCTTGTGTTTATTTAATGCCGACTAAATGACGGGGTTCAGGCCTTCAGCTTCCTCTGCTCTTAAAATGTAATTATAGGGGGATTCTTTTCCTGCGCAGGCGTTTGACAACTCTGTTGAACTTTTCTCTTTTCATGATACGCTGATTCATGATGCGTTGTCAGTGTCTGCAGAATTAACCCTAATATTTAACATGGTTTCTGCTTAGATTATTTACCTGTGATACCTTGATACAGTAATGCCTTATAATATAGAACCTAAGAAATTGTTCCTAAACACTATAATGATGCTATAATTCTATTAATTGTATTCAGGCGATTATGTTTAATTACTAACTGATGGTTCAAGTCAACAAACTGAAAACAACAGAATTAGAACCAACGTTGTCTTGTGTTAGACTTCCCAGCATGCACTGCAATTGTGAGGCGTTACAGGATGTATTGTAGACAATTTCACTTCTAACTATACATATAACAAAACTCACTTCTACTGTAAATAAATAAAGATTTTATTGAAATATCATAATTTATTTATTTTTCTTTCTTTTTGGGTTATTTATTTATTTATTTTCTCATGGTAATATATTCTAATATAACCTCCCACACCCCTAATCCAGCAAACGTGTAGTTTCAAGAATGGATTTTATTTGATTTTTAAGATGAAGGACCTATTTTCTCTCTCTCTCTCCACTGAGTTCAGACCTGAATGTTGAAGAATGTTAATGTGTTTATTTTTCCTCATCTTCACGTTCGTCCTGTCGGGATTTTATTCCATCCCCAAATCCTCCTCCAGATCCTCCTCACCTCTCTGCTCTCCCCACTGCGCAGCCCGGAGCTTCGAGGTGAGCATGTTCAGCATGGCCTCCGGAACAAGGGTCACAATTAAGTTAACTTCATTTTTCTTTTTTCACTGTATGGGGGAAAAAAAGATCTCACAACGCGTAGCACCGTGCATAAAATTATAATGACCGGAGTTCAGGCTGTTTAGATCATGTAGTAGAAGTAAGTTTTTAACTGAAAAACAGCTGTAGGCCTCTAAACTAAACCAAAAATATCAACTCAAACTAAATTGATCACAACCAAAGAATTCAATGAGAGATTTTTTAGACATTATTTGCTCATTTTTAAGCGGAAATAAACAACATTTCGCGGTCGAGACAAACCGTGAAATTCCGCTATGTCGCACATGAACCCACAATCTGTCACAAAGATAAACCGACGTGAGCCAATCCTTGGCTGCACAATAAATTGTAATGTTTTGGTTTTGCTCTTAAAATTCACCTTAAGTTTTGAAGTTACAGAAAATCTGCGTTTGGAGGCTGTTTGATACAGAGACTGAAATATTGTGTAGGGCGACGTTTGAACTGCTGCGTCTTTACATCAGATAGAAACATTCTGGATGTCTGCGTATGTTGCAGATTTTTATTATAATTAGATGTTTTGATGCTTTTACCAATGTATGGGACAGTGTGGTTGAAAATAAGCTAATACGTATATGTTTTGTTTTGTTTGGAGCACGCATTAGCAATCGTTTTGTTATGTAAAAAAAAAACATTTGATATCTATACATACCCAGAAACCTGAAAGTTTCAAAACAGCTGACGTCAGCTGAGTCTCAGAAATAATAACATCTCTCAGCCAGTTCAAGTATGTGATATTGCTGCTTTCAGGGAGTTTATTTAGTCTGCTGTTCATCCTCAAAGTTTCCTTACTTGTTCTGCAACACATGGCTGAGAAAGTAAAACACAGCAGGGCCATAGGGAAATAAAAAAAATCTCATTCAATTAATTCTTTTGCAGTTTTGTTGATTCACATAGAAACAAATAAAGAAGCAACAATAAAGATTGTGCACAGCTGATCGCACACAATTTTTATTCAGTGGTGTTTTAAAATTATATAAATATAAACAGTATAAACGCGACGAGAAATTTTAAAAACTGAGTATGAATTAGGTTAGACAATAAAATTAACTTGTAAAATGAAACTTTTACATTTTTATGCTATTTATACAAAAAGACAGTTGATTCATCTTATGTGAGTTCTGATATGTTTTCTTGATATGTTTTAATGTGTTTAAAATGTCCTTAAAGTATCATGTTCTGACTGTGCTGATAAAAGAAAAAAAATATGAGTTAAATTATTTCATATTGTGATGTGCAAGTATTTTAATTTTAAAAATGTGGAAAATAAGAGGTTAATAAAGGTGTTGACATTGTCCTTCCATGTGCTTGTGTGTGCACTTTGTGTTTCCATGCTTGTCAGAAAGAATTAGACGAATAGAGTGAGAGGTCGGACTGGGAGTGTCAGCACGACTGAATTTACGAGTGTGTAATGAAGCATCTCTGACGAAGAAAGACTAAACAGAGACTGTGTTGGCCTAATGCGCACACACACACACACACACACACACCTCTTCTCTCCTTATCCTGTTACAGCTTTGAGGAGATGTACTGTATATTTGGGCATTTGCCACATACTCATTCCTCAAAAACACCTTTAACAGCAATACAAATAGAAGAAATCTCAGCAGAGGACAGACAAAACTTCTAAAGATATCATGTATATAAAGTAAAACTACATTAGACAGAATTACAATTGGTAAGATATATACAGTATATATTTGTGTTGCCATTTATATTTGGATAAGAGTATGAATTGAAGTCTATTGTATATTAGAAATAAATCTCTGCTGCTTTTTACCTGTAGTCAGTAGGTTTATTATTTCTCACACAACATAACTGCATAACTACGCCGGCTGTTCTTTCTGTGACGATCTCCTCACCAACCTGAGGGACTAAAGGTTTTTTTTCTATGCATTAATGATCAATTATCAATTAGAAAAATATAACAATTCAGGTTTCCTTGCTGGTTTCCACCATCATGTTTCCTGTCACACCTCAGAAATGTCTGCTGTGTTTCTTCCCTGCCCTGTTCAATAAGACCAACCTTGTCAGGAGTCAGGTGACTTTGGGAACATGTACTGTACTTGGTGATATGGGAGATTGGACTCGGATGAGGTTCTTGACTCCCCCTCCTCTCCGGCTCTGTTTTGACTAGCATGCCAGCTTTCTGACTAACAGACACCCCTGGAGTGGATTCTGGACATACCAAGGAGGAGATGCCTTTGAAAGGACAGATGTTCCTGGGCTTAACCTGCCTCCTTCCCAAACCACTACCCTGCTTCCATTGTATATTTGTTCTTGCTCTATAAATAACTGGCTGGTAATTCACAGAAAAATGTAACTGATGTGCAGCTGACTTCCAGGCCTCTCATCTTTGACGGTGAAAGGGACTTTTAAAGCGCTGGAGAAAAGTCGGTTGATACAGTCACGGTAAATGGATTTGGGCGAGGGGGTCACACTGAACACACCCTTTTTTTTTTTTTTTTTTTTTTTTTTTTTTAAAAAGGAA